>NC_133372.1:8719064-9019064 GCF_049309525.1 Garra rufa
TATATTTATTTTATTTTATTTTATTTTTTTTAATTTCTAATTAAAACAACAGAAAAGTAGAATAAGAAGAAGGTACCAATCAAATGAAATCAGTAGTAACAATTTTTTTTGTACTACAGAAGAACACAAAAGTGGCTTGTAGGTGTATTTTCATATGTTTAATGAGGCTCAGAGGTGGCATAAGTGCGATCAAATTCATAAATTCATGTTGAGATTAATGTTTTAAATATAACATTTTTAATACAGAAATATTAAATGTCTAAATAACTGAAAATATACTTTAAAAATGAAACTAAATCTGCCAGTAGGTGGCAGCAAGTCACTGATTTAATTACTGAATCATATCATTCATTTAATTAGTTCGAACGGCTGATTCATTCAGGAATAAAGCAAGTGACTGTCTTTGAATGGGAGATTGAATCATTGACTCACTAGATTTGTTTAAAAACCGCGCGTTTATTCATAAACTAAACACCGCTGTGTTTGAATGGAGATGCGCAGCGGCTCACTTGTGAAATGTTTCAGACCATTTTTGATGATAAAATAGAGCGAAATCAAGCAATAGTGTTATAGTCAGACAATGCAAGTTACTTAATATTAACCTCTTGTTTATTTAACTGTTGTATTAAATCAATATCTCATTTACAAACTCCCATTTAAAATCCGTCACTCATTTTAGTTCATCGCAATCTCACAAAGTTCCATTATAATCAACAAAGCTCTCTACACTGCACAATCAATCTCTTATTTACACTCTCTCTACACTTTAAGAAGGGATTCGTGAGATATGTCTGTGATACATTACTCAACGTTGCAAAAACACGTAGAAACCTTTGAAGCTCCCCTGAGCGCAAACACAAATATGCTGATCGGCTCAGTCGCACATGGTGCTCCTAAATATTTTTTTAGTCGCACACAGTATTGTTCAGTCGCAAATGCGAACAAGAAGAAATAATCATATAAATCTTGACCTAAAGTAGATTTTTTATGAAGATTTTGTGGATGGTTTTGGCTGGCAAGAATAGAGGAATTATTCATATTCATATTCTTACTCATATTATCTAGCACAAACAAAATGAGTTAACATGTCAAAATGTCATACTAAGTTTAAAAACAAAAAGACTTTTCATAGAACTTGCTTCTAAAAAGTCATTTGTGGCCACCATTATTGGGTCGGGTCGGCCAGGTTTATCTTATCTAGTGCTTCTTGGCTTTGCCAGATGCACCAAATGCCTGGCGTTTCAAGGATGGCCTGTTTTCAGCAGCTATCTGATACTGCAGGAGCAACAGTTTAACAGTGACATGAAGTTATTTATCTACATCATTAGCAACATTCTGCAGCTACAGATTCGAGAACTGAGACACCACCCAAATGATCACTTGGAAGCGCTCCCAGGGTGGGTGTGTGTTTGCTCGCCCCTGGTTTGCAGAAAATGAATTTGATTGAATCACAACCCTTTGGAAGAGGATGCAGAGTTATGCTGTAATACAAACTTACAGTGCCGTACAACGCGGAGGAAGTCATTTACTATATGAGCTTATTGAATCAGATGTCCTGTATGAGGAGGAGGCTGCAAGACGTTAAGTAGTATGTTGAATCTGCTGATCTATGTCCTTTCAGATTGCTCTGACTCAGGCATGACCTGAGCCGAGTGTGTCCTGACTTTGTTGCTAGTATTAGTCGTTGTCTCTTAATACTCAAACTAGGGGTGTAACGATATTACAAACCGAACCGAAATATCGCGATACACCAACCACGATACGTATCGCGAAACTCTCGTGGCGTACCGCGGTACTGTCACGCCCCTTGCTGCCCAATTGTTGAGGTTGACATCACTTGTCTCTAACTAATTTAACCAATTCAAACATCTTTATTTGATCTCATTTGATTAAATTGTATCAGTAATGATGAACTTTTGTTCTAAATATTATATTCTAAAGTTAGTATTTTCCAATTGCATGTCATGTCATGTGACTTGGGTGAGCGATCACACTCGGTTACTACTCGACATTAACGCTTGTCCGGGACCAGTGGATTTTATGAAAGGGACTCAAGTGAACGAGTATTTTACTGGCCCGACCGGACATCAATGACAAACAATAACTAGCGCAGCAACGAAACTTTGGTGAGCATAATTCTGATTTTATTACTTAAGATGACTGAAAACAGACAGTATCAAGCTGGTGCAGGCAACCTGACTCACAGAAAATCAACACTAATATAGGCTCAACAGCATACACAAAGAAACAAGCATTAAACATACTGCGGTAGAAAAGCACCATTACGATTGCAAACGTGACATTGATTTTATACAACAGTAGTTCAATAAACTAGTAGTTTATATTAACTGACTTACATATTAGACACATCAACCGTTTTTGCAAACGAAATAGTTCTAAGCATCAGCAGAAACTCCTTGAATCTCCGAGCAACACAGCGTTGTTTCAGTACTGAATGATTTAGCATTTTTTATTGAATCGAGTCAGTGAACGAACTGGTTGAATCCATCTATGGTTGAATCCGTGACTTGCTCATTAAGACAGTGACTACTGCCACCTATTGGTGGTTCGGTTTTTAAAGGTATTGCATTTTTCCAATATTTTAGATTGTTTAAAAAAGTACAACAGTGCAATTTTACTGTGTAAATGCATTTTTTTGGAACCCTTTATCTTCATTAAACAGTCTAAGTAAATACAGTTTTATATATTTTTTATTTAATATTCAGTTTTATAATATTCTAATTTGATGTATTGATAATTTAAGAATTTTATGTGAATGATGACACATACAGTTAGTAAGGTTAGGAAAATGAGGTTAAAAAGGTGTCCTAGAAATCAATTTAAGGCAATTATCACAAGTATTCAGATTAAAGTAAGACCTTATAGAGTAGTGATGAGACTATTGCTTCAGAATGGATTAATTTACAGCAAAAAAAGGCATTTTTTTTGCCCCGGATAAGTAAATTTTTCATTTGGACAAGTGAATGTCTAATTTACTTGTCTGAAGGACAAGCCCATTTCAAAGCTTAATGTTAATAAAGAGAAAGTTTAGTTGTTCTTTTTATTAAGTGAATCTATTGTTCCTTAGCATTGCAGTCAAGAAACCGAACCGAACCGAACCGTGGCTCCAAAACCGTGAACCGAACCGAATCGTGCCTTTGGTGTATCGTTACACCCCTAACTCAAACCCATTTAACTACAGCACACATGCATCACTGTTTGATTAAATTGAGATGATGTTACAAAGATCAGTGCATTAAAAGCATGTCAGAGGCATTTATGGCTTTCTCAAGCCTAGAGTAATGTTCATGCAAGTATCTCTGGCATATAGAGTTAAGGTCAAAAATTTACATACACCATGCAGAATCTGCAAAATGTTAATTATCTTACCAAAATAAGAGGGATCATACAAAATGCATGGTGTTATTTTCTTTATATAGTACTGACCTAAATAAGATATTTCACATTAAGGCCCGGTTTCACAGACAGGGCTTAGACTAAGCCAGGATTAGGCCATAGCTCAATTAGGACATTTAATTAATTTTTTTAAAACTTGCTTAGAAAAAAATATTACCAATGTGCATCTTGAGACAAAACAAAGGCACTGATAAATTTTAAGATCAGTCAGTGCAAGTTTCTGTCAGTTGAAACAGCTCAGATTTACATTTTAGTCTAGGATTAGGCTTAAGCCTTGTCTGTGAAACCAGAGGAAAATGTTTACATATAGTCCACAAGAGAAAATAATAGTGGAATTTATGAAAATGACCCCGTTCAAAGGTTTACATCCCCTTGATTATTAATACTGTGATGTTACCTAAATGATCCACAGCTGTTTTTTTTTTGTTTAGTGATAGTTGTTCATGAGTCCCTTGTTTGTCCTGAACAGTTAAATTGCCTGCAGGTCCCACAATCCTTCAGGTCCCATAAATTCTTAGTTTTTTCAGCATTTTTGTTTATTTGAACCCTTTCCAACAATGACTATATGATTTAGAGATTCATCTTTTCACACTGAGGACAACTGAGAGACTCATATGCAACTTTTATAGAGGGTTCAAACGCTCACTGATGCTCCAGAAGCAAAAACTATGCATTAAGCTGGGGGTGAAAACTTTTGAACAGAATGTGTACATTTTTCATATTTTGCCTAAATACCATATTTTTTTTTATTTAGTACTTCCCTTCAGATGCTTCAGGTTTGTTTTTAGAAGACAAAAAAAGTTACATTTACCATGACCTTCAAATTCAAAGTTTTCACCCTGGCTCTTAATGCATCATGTTTCCTCCTTCAGTATCAGTGAGCATTTGAACCTTTTGTAATAGTTGCATATGAGTCCCTCATATTGTCCTCAGTGTCAAAAGATGGATCTCAAAATCATACAGTCATTGTTGGAAAGGTTCAAATACATGAAAATGCTGAAAAACCAAAGAATTTGTGGGACCTAAAGGGTTTTTCTGAAAAACAGCAGGCAGTTTAACAAACGAGGGACTCATGAACAACTATCACTAAACAAAAAAAACACAGCTTTGGATAACTTGGGTAACAACACAATATGTAAACTGGGTCATTTTTTATAAATTCAACTATTGTTTTCTCTTGTGGACTATATGTAAACGTCTTTTATGTGAAATATCTTATTCAGGTCAGTACTAAATAAAAAAATAACATAAATTTTGTATGATCCCTCTTATTTTGGTAAAATAATTAACATTTTGCAAATTCTGCAATGTGTATGTAAACTTCAACTGTACCCGAGTTGACATTTAACTGTTTGTGCCTGGGAAATAAAATGCATTAGTAGGGCACAGAAACATCAATATCAGTAAAATGGCAATCATATCTTACAAGAAATATGATATGTGCTGTTAAAAGCCGCCTTAAACTCATCCTCAAATAAGCTGTCACATGACGTCAACTATCTTCCTCTTGCAGAGGTTTATTATCGCTGTGAAATGGTTTTCCTTGCTTTAAAATGTTCCTATAAAACCTTCGCTTTTAAAGTTGCGAAAACATTCCGTTTTGTGGAAGGCCAACCTGTTTATGAAGTGAGATTTACAGATGGATGAGAAACCTACTTTGAATATAGACGAGATGTGACTTAACGAGTTTTACAGCTGTTTTCTGGCTTGCGTTTTAGGCCAACACAGCGTTTTCAGTTGGCACTCATTTTCATTTTAACTGAGCCATCTTGCTCTATGCTGTATTCTTTCACTAAAACTTTCCGTCTGTTGACAAGGCAGAATAGTCATAATATGCAGTGTTGAGTACGTACAAATATGACAGCAGATTGTATTAATAATAGGGTAGATATAGACTATAAAATAGGTTTTAAGTTTCTTTTGCATCAGTGTTCATGTGTTGTGTATATTTGATAATTTACTTTGTAAGGAAATGTTCGTCTTTGACATTTAAAAGAACCTTAAATGGCAAAAGTGTATTGATTTGAATTAAAGGCTGCACTAAAAATGCTGACCCATTATTCTTTTCTGTCTCCCTTTTTCTAGATCGTGAGGACCAATCAATTCTTTGCACGTGAGTAACCATTAGGTCATCACTATTCAGCTGTTACAGGTGACATGTATCAATCGGTGCTGACGGAGGTGATGTCACGTCCCCCGGGTTGCACAGGAATCGGCTTTTTTGGACTCATGCATGTACAGCTATGCCTGAAAACATGAGTCATGTATCATTGCCGTATTAAATATCAGTAGCCGCAGCTGTTCGGCATGTAGAGCATCTCGCAGTGTGAGTCAGAGTGACCCGCAGCAAATATTTCTAGTCAGCCTATTAGAATTCATCCATAGAAATTCGAGCTTTTGATGCATTAAGCCTGACTTATTGTCTTTGCACATTGTAAATAAGTAAACAGCCTCTCTCATGTCTTAGTGGCACTGTAAGAGGTTATGAGAGTGGGTTTTACCATCCTTTCTCAAAGTCGACCCCTTCTGACCTAGCGATACCACTGCAGCACATGCCAATCTGCAAACCCACTATGAAGACATGATGTCCATTGAACAGATTAAACAGCCAAAAGCAGATATACACTACCAGTCAAAAGTTTTGGAACTGTAAGGTTTTTATTGATTTTTTTAAAGGAGTCTCTTCTGCTCACCAAGCCTGCATTTGTTTGATCCAAAGTACAGCAAAAACAGTAAAAGTTTTAATATTTTTACTATTTAAAATAACTGTTTTCTATTTGACTATATTTTAAAATGTAATTTATTCCTGTGATCAAAGCTACACTTTCAGCATCATTACTCCAGTCTTCAGTGTCACATAATCCTTCAGAAATCATTCTAATATGCAGATTTGCTGTTCAAGAAACATTTTTTTATTAATACTGTTATTAATATTTAAAACAGTTGAGTAAATTCTTTTTTAGGATTCTTTAATGAATAGGATCATGTGACTGGAGTAATGATGCTCAAAATTCAGCTTTGAAATCTGTGGAATAAATTACATTTTAAAATATATTCACATAGAAAACCGTTATTTTAAATAGTAAAAATATGTCAGACTTGGTGAGCAGAAGAGACTTATTTGAAATAAAAACATTAAAAATACTTTTGACTAGTAGTGTGTTCAGAGATCTTTAAAAGATTAATTTATCCAAAAAGTAAAGTTCTGTTTTGAAACTCACAAGACTTTATTTCTGTACAAGGTGTTCTTTTGTATACAATATACATTTTTTAAATTATTGAAATCATGACATTCCATAGCATTTACTGATTAGTGCACAAGCCTTACAGACTTTTTATTATGCTTTCTATTAGCTTTTTTGGAGCTTATGAACCTTTAGCGATTTACAGATTCTTCTAGTAGATTCGCACACACATACATATCTTAAATTTGTATTTATTGTCAATATAACTTTCTATTTTGCACTTTTTTTGTATGTGTGATTCATCAATTTGCATGAGATTTAGCTGTTATATTTCATTGATTGAAGCCAGTATTAAGTGAATGACTTCAGAGGCCTTTGTGGAAAAACTTTGGCTGTGTTTTTCTAAAGATTTTTATTCCATTTATGGGCACATTGGGGAAAAGAGTTTTTGAATCAGACTTATGAAGAACAGTATTTTTAGCATTCATATTATTGTGTTAAAAAGACTCAATAAAACATTCGGCATGTTATATAAGACTTTTCATCTTCACTTAATAAAGCCCATTGTGTAATGCACCAGCACTTCAGACCAAATTCTTCTCAATCAGACTTCTAGCTGCTGAAAGGAACTGCAGCTGGAAAAACAAACAGCAGAGCTAGCAGACCTGTGATGCAGGATGCTGTCTGATGCTTAATTTAGCTTGAGGAATGCAAATGTGTATGAATATCCACCCAGTCTGTTGTGTTTTAATTTATTGGGGTGTTTTATTATTCTAATGAAATTTTCATGTTAGCTTTTGATTGGAATTTTCTCTTACAGAGGGGAATCAGGTGCTGGAAAGACAGAAAACACCAAAAAAGTCATCCAGTACCTGGCTCACGTTGCATCGTCTCACAAAGGAAGGAAGGACCACAACATTCCAGTGAGTTTCATTTCTCTCAGTCATTCGTTGAATCATTTATTTTGACGTTTATGTCTAATTCCACCAATGATATAAGTGTGGAGGGAAGGATGTGTGGGTTTATTTTGGGAAACTGCCACACCTCAGTAGGGGGCAGTACTGAGCAGGATAGGGTAATAAGGCATGCAGGTTAAAAATAGTTAATTTAGAATCATAAGCAAAATTCTCAATTATTCCAGTAGGTTGCTAATTGGTTGTAAGAAAACTTTATATACACTTCTTCTTAAGGTAGTGTTTACACTATTAGTCAAAAGTTTTTGAACTGTAAGATTTTTAATGTTTTTTTTTTAAAGAACTCTCTCTTCTGCTCACCAAGCCTGCATTTATTTTCTTGTATAACAGTAAAATTTTGAAATATTTTTTACTACTTAAAATAACTGCTTTCTGTTTGAATCTATTTTAAAATGTAATTTATTCCTGTGATTTCAAAGCTGAATTTTTAGCATCACATGATCCTTCAGAAATCATTCTAATATTATAATTTGCTGCTCAAAAAACTTTTATTGTTATGATTACGTTAAAAACAGCTGAGTAGATTTTTTTTTCAGGATTCTTTGAATACACATTTCAGAAGAACAGCATTTATTTAAAATAGAAATCTTTCATAACATTTTAAATGCCTTTATCATCACTTTTGATATTAGAATGACTTCTGAAGGATCGTGTGATGCTGAAAATTTAGCTTTGAGCACAGAAATAAATTACATTAAAAATACCTGCTTTCTATTTGGATATATTTTAAATAGTAAAAATTAGATTTTGCTGTGTTTTGGATAAAATAAATGCAGGCTTAGTGAGCAGTAGAGAATTCTTTACAAAGCATAAAAAATCTTACTGTTCAAAAACTTTTGACTGGTAGTGTACATAAGATAATGGAATTGAAAAATGGAAAAAATGGAGAAATATCTAGAAGCCCTTTTAGAAGGTAGACTATTGGACTATATACAACCTATATACAAATAGGTTGTTAGACAAAGTCAAACTCTTTTATCTATTTACAATGACATCAGGGTGCTTTTGCTGGAAGAATAATTGTAACCAAATTAACATACACCAGTGGTTAACATGCACTTGTATGTCATTGATAGTGTTGTGTGTAGATTCTAATGTACTGATAATGTTGTCTAGATTAACTCTTAACCGTGTTTAAGTATTACAGGTGGGCCTATATTGAGAAAACATCATAGTGGCTGCAGTGCTGGACTGTAGTTTGCCATCCTATTATAACATGTATTACCTTCAAAAACATATGAAAGCATGCTGAAGAATTTTACATGCTGCTGTTGTTGGCCTTAATGTATTCGCATGGCCAAATATATGCAACGTACTAAAGGCTTAGATCTGTCCCGTGGTCTAAGACACTTGGAGAATGTGGCCCTGATGCCTTCTAACATATTACATTTGTTTATTATATACAAACAGCCAGAATCACCTAAAGCAGTCAAACTCCAGGCAAGTTCCCTTTAAGCTTTTTTATACCTGCTCTGCTTGTGCATGCAAAACCTAACCTGCTGTATAAACACCAGTGAAATATAGCCAATCCAAGGGGAAATTTTCAGCACTCTGGGAAATTTTTTTATAGAAGTAAACAGATTGCTTTAGAGGGTTTGGATGGCTTACTTTTGAATTATTTGTACATATTTTGTCACATTTGCTAAATGGTTTCGAATGTATGCACTCTGTTCTTCAGAATATGTAGGGTTTAGTTTCAACTTTAGTGCTGGAGGCGTAGTGATATATTTGCATGATGTGAAAATATGTTTTAATGTCATTTTCATATTTAACATAGTTGTATGGAAATAATCAAGATCATATACCACCTGACCTGATGTCTAAAAGATGTAAATAGGGCCCATTGATTTCCATTTTTTCCCCCCAAATTCAGTTTAAATTTGTCCAAATTCCATTTTTCTGAATTTTTTTTTTTTTCAGTAAAATTTCTCTAGAATTTGTTTCACTGGCTAATCAAAAAGCCTCTCTGATAAATCATGAAATCATGAAACTTACACAGTTTAACAACAGTTTTTTAAAAGTTTAACAACAACAAAAAAGCATCATTTAAGGCCCTTTGAATTTACACTGTAAAAAAAAAAAAAAAAAAGTAAAATTTACTGTAAAAAAAAAAATAGCAGCTGTGGTTGCCTAAATTTTATGGTAAACAAATATGGTAGCAACATTTTAGATTTTACAGATTTAACTTAAATTTACATTTAAATACTGTAATTTCTACCGTATTGTATTGTAACTGTTATAATGTTAATATACCGACCTATGGAAGTACTAAAATTAGTTTGTACCTTTGTAATATACTGATGATAACTACCAAAAGCAGGTGGTGATGGTCACATGATGAACCAAAGTCCATCACAAGCTGCTTTTAAATACTATCAAATACAGAAGATGCACAGTGCATTCACACAAACACTAAACACCATCATGGTAACACATGAAACTGAAATAATGCAGTAAACATTAATTTAACATTAGATGTAACATACAACCCTAATGTACACAACTGATAAGAAGAAACTGTTATTTCAGCAAAGAAAACATCAACTGTGAAATGTAACGCATAGAATTCTCGGAATGTCAAATTACGGTTATTATACATAATTTTAGATTCTTTTTTTATTAAAAAAGGTATAAAATTACCAAACTTGCGGTTATGATTTTTACTGTAGCATTTTTACTTTTACTGTTAAAATCACTGTAATTTTTTTTACAGTGTGTTTTCCATTAATTTTCAGACTTTCATTTGAATGGTTTTATTAAAATTCAATAATCAAAAGCATCTCTAATTTGTTGATGTATTTTTTAAATATTATTTTATTCTTATTTTTTTCCAGATAAACATTTATTTTAAAATAATGTTTTAATAATTGTATTATTAGTAGTTGTACTATAATTAGATAAAGTTTTATATTTTTGTCACAGTTTCTTCAAGTTAAACCAAACTTTTATTTTGATGGGTTGCTATGATGACCTATTAGTATCTGTTTTTATGATATGACGATAGTTTTTTTTTCTAAAAAAAAAATGGTAAAATGCTCATTAAGTGACTTTCAAAACAATTCTAGAGATGATGTTCAAGTTTTCATGTACTCATATCGCGTTTTGATCTAAGTGTACTGACCAACTTTTGATTTATTTATCCAAATTTTGGCAAATTCCGTGTTATACGGAAAATAAAATTTTTATGACTGGATTCTGTGATTCCGTCAATGTTTTCTGCATCGTGGACCTCATAGGGCCCTATTAAAAAAAAATAAAACTGAGTGTTTTTATCAGCACACACAGGTCAGTTGTGTTATTTAGACCAGCAACATTCTAAACCAGAAAAAGCCTCACTAGCAAACTGAGAATGTGTCTTTCACATAATCACAACACATTTGATTCTACTTTTAAATCACCCCTTGCTTGTGTGTTTTGTCTGTCATGTGTTTGTGTATTTCCCTCTATGTGACATTAACACCTCTGTTTCCATGAAAATGATTTGATTACAGAACGGAATCCTGTTTTATGTGAGTAGCTTGTAGTCCCTTGTTTTTTTTTTCCGTCCATGTTTTCTTTCGCACCACTTTGGGCATAGGAAATTATCATTTTTGTTTATTTTATCCTCATCTTTTATTTACTTGTTTATACTAACAACTTCTCATTCTGCCATATAACATCTGCTTTCTTAATTATTCTTTTCTGTTCTCTGTGGTTACAATTTTCCATACTTTTGGGGGTGATAATTCACAAGTCAAGTAATTCATACGTGTGTTAAACTTTAAACTCTGTCGCATTTAAAAATACTGCATGATGGTGCAGCGCTGAATTCCCATTTGTCGAATCACATGTTACTGTGCTCCATCCATGCTTTTGGAAAGTTCTGGAATGTCCATTTACAAAGAGCTCTGCTACAAAGAGCAGCTCAGATGCCAGTAGTTCTTGGCATACTTTTCTATAATGATGAAAGTACCTTTTTAACTTAATCTTATCAGCCATTCTTTTGCTGGAAATTGTCATTGCTAATGCAATTTTATAATTTTACCTTAGGTTGATTTATCTCTCATTTAGACCAGAGCGAAACCTGTTTTTGTTCTTATACAGCTTCATCTCTAAAGCTTTTTAAAAGTTCATTTAGTCTGTCTTTCAGATACACCCAGACAATTTAGTAACTACTCAACCTCTTCCAGTCTATTTATAGGCTTTTTATAATATTAAATTTCCATAAGCATGAAAATGTTAAAAATTTAAACCACAAAATCCCCTTGGACTCTATCCACTATTCTGCTGTAGTTTGAGTTACGTAATGGGAGCAGAGTCATTCTGTCTTATGTTTGATGTGTTCCTGTGTCGTGACAACAGCAAGAACAATAGGACACCTGTCTAAACTTCCTATCAGGTGGATGTGGATAACACTAGAGGATATAAGGGCTTGGATGTCCCAGATTTGTTGCTGGGAGAGCTGTGATGCAGACTAACTCTGTGATGTGAAGCAGTGGGGCTTTGGGCGTCTGTCATTGCTAATTTGAGGAGTTTCCTCTTCAGCCCCCCAATGCCTGTATTTCAGGCAGCCAGTGAGAATTTGCACAAAAAGCCTCTCATGGCTACCCAGGCTTTAATTAGGTTTGTAGGGTAGTGTATTTTTACTCCATCCAGATGATCTGTTTCTGGTTTAAGGGTCAGATGAAGAGAGTGTGCTATGGAAGCAAGCTGATCGTTGTTAGCCACAATATCTCTATAAAATTCTGTGAAGAATGCTGTAAATAAATAGTATTTGTGATCAAGATAATATGGAACATTTCAAGGAGTAGTTTACTTTCAGAACAAAAATTTACAGATAATTTACTCACCCCCTTGTCATCCAAGATGTTCATGTTGTTCTTTCTTCAGAAGAAGGAAATTGTTTTTTGAATAAAGCATTTTCTCCATTTAATGGACTTCTATGGTGCCCCTGAGTTTAAACTTCCAAAATACATCTTCATTCACACCCGAGGAAAGAAGGGTTTTATCTAGCAAAACGATGGGTTATTTTCTTATATATATATATATATATATATATATATTTATATTTATTTCTATACTTTCTAACCTCAAATGCTCGTCTTGTCTAGCTTGGCAAGACAAGCGTTTGAGATTAAAAAGTATAAAAATTGTAAACGTTCTTTGAAAATAACCAATCGTTTTGCTAGATAAGACCCTTCTTCCTCGGCTGGGATCTTTTAGAGCCCTTTAAAGCTGCATTTAAACTGCATTTTGGAAGCTCAAACTCGGGGGCACCATAGAAGTCCATTATATGGAGAGAAATCCTGGAATGGTTTCCTCAAAAAACATAATTTCTTAATGACTTAAGTAAGAAAGACATGAACATCTTGAATAACAAGGGGGTGAGTACATTATCTGTAAATTTTTGTTCTGAAAGTGAACTACTCCTTGAAGAATAATAAAGAGATTCTTAACGATACAGACTAACCTAAGGCGATCTGAGGTAATTAATAAGGTAATATATGCTCAGATGTTTGAAAATTGGAAATATTTCTTTTTGCTTTCACTCCGTTTTATTGTTGTTAAATAGACATTTTCACTGGGTTTCTTTTCAAGGTTTCACAATTATTTTATTCACGCATTATTTTATTGCTTTTTAGTTACACCCTGTCTTTGAACTTTAAAGTTCAGTTTGTATCTGCTCTTTTATGAAATTTCTTATCCTATATTTTAATATTAAGTGTTTCTAATCAGTGATTTTGCATTACAGGGAGAGTTAGAGCGTCAACTCCTGCAGGCAAACCCCATTCTGGAATCCTTTGGGAATGCCAAGACAGTGAAAAATGACAACTCTTCACGCTTTGTAAGTTAACATTTCTTTAAAGGGTCCTCTTTCAGCACCGTTTTCACCACAGTTTTGAAAAATGCTGCAAAAGTGGGTGTAGTGCTGGGGTGTGGAGGGGAAGAGGGGAGATGGACAAAACAACAGGGACTTTGGGTTCAGACAGTTTCGTTTCACTCTCATTGAGTCATAAGGATCAATGCTTCCCACAAATGCAAACTGCAATTCACTATTACATGGAACAATAGTGAACATATTGTGCACATGGTTTTGGAAGCTTACTGTATTTTAAATAAATACGCACATTCTGTGAGCGCTCTGATTTAATGCGCAAATAATTGCAGCGCTGTTTACTTTTGTGCTGTGCAAGGAAAATATATAAGAACATGCTGTTGCATCTTTAATAACTTCTGTAGTTTATTTTGTGGTGTTTATGTAAGCCATTGATTGGTTACATCAGGAAGCTGTAAGGGCCGGTTACACTAGGGCCCTATGAAATTAGTTTTATTTTTCTCAAATTCAGTTTTATTTTTATTTTTTCCAAATTCTGACTCCTTTTTTTCCGTTTTCTAGACTGTTATAATATTTAAATAAATAAAAATATTACTCGAAAACATGCCAAAAAAAAAAAAAAAACATGAAACTTACACAGTTTAACAGCAATTTATTAAAAGTTTTACAAAAATACAATTTTTAAGGCTATTAAAAAGTGTTATTTTTTCACAATTCAGTTTTATTTTTTTTACTAAATTCTGTTTTCCATTAATTTACTGGATTCGATGTTAAGGATTTTAATACATTTTAATAATCAAAAGCTTCTCTAATTAAATAATTTTATTTAAAAAAATATGTATTTTATTTATTATTATGTTAATAATTAAAAAAATAATATTAATAAATGTATATTCCTTGTAATAAAATTGTTATTAATACATTATTTTTTAAGTAGTAGTTCTATGATTACATCAAGCAATATATTTTTGTCACAGTTTCTTCAAGTTAAACCGAACTTTTATTTTCATGGGTTGCTGTAAAGATTTCTTTTTGTATATGATATGACGATAGTTTTTCTTGAAAGAAACGGTAAAATCATCATGAAGTGACTCTCAGAGCAGTTCTAAAGATTACGTTTGTGTTCATGTACTCATATTTTGACGTGGCAGAGGCTAAGAACACATTGAGTGTCACGTGTGCTTCAGTATGTGTGTAGTAAATGAAACCGCGTGTCTGCGCCATTCATTTACACAGAGTCATGCAGAAAAATGCGGAATTCATATTTAAATAGTATTTTTGCTGCTTAATATTCACAGACAGTAGTCCATATCATGTTTCGAATTTAAGTGCACTGACCTCTTTTTGATTTGATTCCTCCTAAATTTGGCGAATATACAGTAAATTCCGTTTTTGTTACTGGATTCCGTGATTCTGTCCACGTTTTTCGTATCACAGAAATCATAGCGTCCTACAGTTACACTCAAGCTGTGTAGATGAATCATGTGTCAGAGATTATAAATGAGAATTTATGCCACAACGCGACTCTTACAAAGCAAAAACACACTTTCGTTCTATGAACGTTTCACAGCAGTCTCACAGTTTGAAGTGACTTTTATAAGAAATCAACACATGCTCTATTTAATCATAAAAACAATAGAACAATAGCACAGAAAAGCTCAAAATTTAAAATACAAAAATGCTAAAATTGTCTTCTATGATGTACAACAAAGCACCTCAGAAAATGTAGTTTAGTGTTTGAGGACCTTTTAAACTCTACCACAATGTTTTATTACATTCTTGTTACATTTTGGCAATAAATGTATTACATCTACCGATTACGGTTTATTTATTACTTTACAATGACATTTATTATGTTTTTTGACTCTGGCATCTGGAAAGGGCAATTTAGATGCACGCTCACCAAAATCCACATTCAGCAATCTGAAAGAACTAGGCGTCTGTCTTGAATCAGCTCCTCTCACCAGCTGATTGAATTTTCACTGGCATGCGTTAAAGTCAGCAGAAAGCTTTTAAGCATACAAACAAATCAAAAGCCACAGAGGAATTTGATTGTTTGGGTAATTTTTGGGGGGGCATTTGCTGCAAATAAGCATGTCTGTTAGCCTTTTACGCATGCTTTGACTACAGATTCCTTTTATGTAGAGCTGTTTAAACATGTGTTACATATCACGCATGCAAAAGCACCTACTTCCAAATGGTAAAGACACGATCATCTGTTCAAATGGATGCTTAGGAATGTCGATTAGGCCCATATATAATGATAGTTATGACGCAAAGCTATGGTTTATAAAGCATGACCAGTGTAAGCACATCATGGAAAAAAATACACATTTTAAATATTTGTCTTTCCACAGGGCAAGTTCATCCGCATCAACTTTGATGTAACCGGTTACATTGTGGGGGCCAACATCGAAACCTGTATCCTGATCTCATAACCATTCCATTATATTTTAGTGACGCTGCATTAGCTGTAAGATCAAATATGTGAATTTTTATTTTTCAATGGAAGTAAAGGTATGCAAATTGATTTTGAATGGACTTTTAGAATAGTCAAACTACTTTAAACGGTCACTGTAACTATAGTTAGAAACTGTTATTTATTGTACAAATGCTACAGAGAGACTGCATCATCAGCTGGCTTTGATGTAGGGGTCAGAAATTCAGATGTTTTACTAATAAAAATCAAATCAACAATTTATAATGTTTGTAAATTAGTTTAATTACATTTGCATTCAAACAAAAAAATATTCAGACACCAGATGTAATTTTTTACACATATTTTTTTTTACTAGTGAGTACATTATTTAAGTGAGAATAGCAAAGTAAAGTAAACTGTGACATATTATACCCAAAAATTCTTCATACAGTGGACTATCGGTAAACCTGTTAAAAATTTGGGCCCAAAAATTTGATTTGATACTTTGACCTGACTATGTTGTGTTACATATCTTTATATCAAAGTTATCTGACATTATCAAGATGAATTTGTTCTGACACAGTTTAACTCAGAGTTTTTGTCATGTTTTATTGCCATTTTCTAAACTATAACGAATAAACACTGATAATGTGAGAAATGTTGGTGTTTGAATAAGTTTTGGTTTGACTGTATAATTCATTTGTTATTATCAAGATTAATTTTTTCCGACAGTTCAACTCTGAGCTCTTGTCATATTTTATTACCGTTTTCTAAACTGTGATAATGTAAGAAATGTTGAAGGTGTCTGAATACATTTTGGTTTTAATGTAGTAACTGACTAAAAATGAGCTGTAAAACGACTTTGCTTGCCCTTAACTCAGCCTTAAGATCTTCTTGAAAAGTCCAGGGCCGTTCGCCAAGCCAAAGATGAACGTACCTTCCACGTCTTCTACCAGCTGTTGGCTGGTGCTGGAGAACATCTGAGATGTAAGTATTTCTTTTTCCATGGTTCTGAGCTTTCTAGAGTTTTTAGCAATGCGATTTGTAGCCATTATTTTAATTTCAAGGTCAGCATGGATGTAATGAAGCAGGCTTTGGATATTCTTAATATGTGAAGGAATGTGACTGATTATGGAGAGTATGGTGCAGTCTGGTGTCTAGAGAAGATTGCAGCTGTGTTAATACTCTTGTTTTTCTGGCAGCTGATCTACTCCTGGAGGGCTTCAATAACTACCGCTTCCTCTCCAACGGTAACATTCCCATTCCTGGCCAACAGGACAAGGACAATTTCCAAGAGACCATGGAAGCCATGCATATTATGAGCTTCTCCCATGATGAAATCCTATGTAAGCATACATGAAACAAACACACCTCTACTAGTTAGCATTTGGTAAAAAGAGCAGTATATTTACTGCTGTTTTTACCAAATGCTAACTAATAAATCATCATAAACACTCATTGCCACTTTCTTTGTAAGGAGCTTTGGGTATTTTCTTTGTATACACTACAAGTCAAAAGCTTTTAAAACAGTAAGATGTTTCATGTTTTCACCATGCCTTTATTTATTTGATCCAAAGTACAGTAAAAACAGTCAAATTTTTAAATATTTGTACTAATTTTCTGTTTGAATATATTTTAAAATGTAATCTATTTCTGTGATTTCAAAGCTTAATTTTTAATGCATATTTTTTTTATATGGCAAGGATGCTTTAAATTGATAAATTATGATAAAGACATGTATAATATTACAAAATATTTTTTATTTCAGATATATGCTGTTCTTTTGAACTTTTTATTCATTAAAGAAACCTGAAACTATATTCAGCTATTTTCAACATAATTATAATAATAAATGTTTTTTGAGCAGCAAATCAGAATATTAGAATGATTTCTGAAGGATCATGTGACTGCAGTAATTATGCTAAAAATTCAACTTTGAAATAACAGGAATAAATTATATTTTAAAATATATTTAGATAGAAAACTGTTATTTTACATAGTACAAATATTTCAAAATTTTTACTGTTTTTGCTGTACTTTGGCTCAAATAAATACAGGCTTGGTGAGCACTAAAGACTTCTTTAAAAAACATAAAAAAACTTTTGACTGGTAGTGTACTTTTTAAACACCCTTTGCCTTCCATGTCATTTGAAATTGTCAGTAAATTTACTCTTAATTAATGAGTTGATACCTTTGACAACTCTATAATTGTAATGCATGCAGGTTTAATTAAATATATTTAAAACCTAACTATTTTTATACACAATTTATCTTTTCTGTGAATTCTGAAAACACTCTGTGCACAGCTGCTGTGAAAGGCATAATTGCATACACATATTTTAGTAGCACATGTTTCTCTGTAAATTGTTTTTTTGTAGATTATTTTTATTTATTTATTTTATTTATTTAGAAAATTCATTTACGCCAAGGATAAAAGTAGTAGCAGTGGATTGCAGGCCAGCAGATATAACATCCTGCAAGATTATGTTCATAAAGAATGGAAACTGTTTTATTTCACTTCTTATTTTATTATTCAATTTACACTATATTACATTTATTGTGTAATTAGATGCAATTCAGAAATACTTTTAGTGAATAAAACTCTCTAGTTTCATCATATAGACATCTACTAAATTATCCAAACCCTTAAAATTAAGCTGAATGTGATGAATATGAATAAATATGAGTAATAATCCTGATTAAATGCTGTAATCATTTGGCAGTGCTGATAATAAGTATACAAGAATAAAAAAAAAATACAGGTTAAAATAGTTTTAGATGCATTATAAGCATTGTACCCTGCAGGACATCAAGCTTCCAGAAATATTTCATGCCAGCTACCCACATACTGTTGACAGTCTTGTCTTTTTTTTTCTTTGTCACTGCAGCAATGCTCAAGGTGGTATCAGCTGTCATGCAGTTTGGCAACATTGTGTTCAAGAAGGAGAGAAACACCGACCAGGCCTCTATGCCAGAAAACACAGGTACCACATACTCGCTCATCTGGGTTTCAGATATGCATAATGCCTTATTTTAGCACAGAGATAATGTTCCTTTTTTCAGTAATGGAAATCTAATGTATTATGTGACGTACTTAAATAACTCCTAAATCTTCTGGCAGTGCATTAGCATTAAAGTGTGTTCAGTATCCAGGCTACCCTCCAATCTAACCTCTGCGCCAGATGGTTTTGTGCAGTTCTCCACTGCTCTGTTTTGACAAATTACCCGTTGGACTTCTCTTGGGCTCCCATGATGACAGTTTGAACGGTTTTTGGATGTGTTTCATATTAAAAGAAAATACCGGAATAGTTGTGCTAAGTTGCGTTAAATCAGACGCGTTTACGTAAGAGCCCCAAAAGTGACCGTTTTACCGTCATGATGCATTCCAGCAAGCTTACTCCAGTGGCATATATTGATTCATTAGTTTTTATCATCACCGTTCATGGTAAGTAACTTTGAATCTGAATCTGTTCAAGCCACTAAGTCATTCCTGACTTGAAGCTGGAAAGTTATAGTCATGCTGGTGGTCCTAAGGGGAAACTCTTGGGGTTTGTTTGGCTGCTAAATGGTCTGTAAGGTTTTAAAAGTCAGTAAATTGCAATAACAACCTGACTTATTTGACATACATCTTATACTCATAAGCAAAAATGTCCCATAATAACTTCTGTCATCACCATTTAAGTCCATAAGGGAAGCTTCAGAATCCTATAAATCGAAAAAAGAATGTCACCATTTTTGGTCAGCTTGCATTAGAGCAAGAACAAGTGTTTTTTTCTGTTTTTCAGCTGCTCAAAAGCTTTGCCACCTGCTTGGCATGAACGTCATGGAGTTCACACGTGCCATCCTGTCTCCTCGAATCAAAGTGGGTAGAGACTATGTACAAAAAGCCCAAACTAAAGAACAGGTAATGAGCTATTAAGTGTTCTGCTGTATATCTGTCAAATCACCCACCCTCTCAGCTATGAAGCAGTGTTTTCTTTAGTGGTTTAGAACCCTGTCAGGCCTGACTTTAGACCACTGCTGTGCTTTTGTTCTCATCACATTTCCTTTTCACTTCTGTGTCCTTTTACACAATAGGCCGCTTGCCTCCTGCCATTAAAATGTCATCATAACTGTTCAAATTCTGCAGATAGGGGAGTGTTTGGGAAACCTGTTTGGAAAGTAATTCCACTGGAGAGTTTCAGGTTTTGCATTTTTTAGGGGTTGCAGGGATCTACGCTTACTTTGTTTTTGTTTTTTTTAGGAGCATAGTCAATTTTAGGGGCACCTTCTAATCAACAATTCAAAAATCTGATAAAAAATGAGTCTTCCTGTTGCAGGGTGATATTTGACTCCTTAAAGTGATTTACAGGGAAATTGAGTTTTTCCGACTTTATTAAAAGTGTCTTCTTTAATGTCAAAATTGTAAAAATAAAAAATCTGTTTTATAAGCTTTTAAAATGGTCTTAATAAAACAACAAAATAAGAACAAGTGGAATAAGACTACGTTACCAATCAAATGAAATCAGTATTAACAAAATACATTTTTACTACAGAGGTGGCATTAAAGAACGCAAAAGTGGCTTGTAGGTGTATTTTCATATGTTTATTGAGGCTCAGAGGTAGCATGAGTGCAATTAAATACATAAATTTATGTTGAGATTCATGTTTTAAATATAACATTTTGAATATAGAAATATTAAATTATTTAAAAAACTGAAAAGATGCTTTAAAATTGAAACTAAATCTGCCAGTAGGTGGCAGCAAGTCACTGATTTAATTACTGAATCATTCATTTAATTGATTCATTCGAACAGCTGATTTATTCAGGAATAAAGCAAGTGACTGTCTTTATGAATGGGAGATTCAATCACTAGATTAAAAAAATTCATTCATAAACAAAACATTGCATTGTTTAAATGGAGATGCGCAGTGGCTCAGTTGTGACTTGTTTCAAACTATTTTTGATGATGAAATAAAGCAAAATTAGGCAATTAGTGTTATAGTCAGACAATGTAAGTCATTTAAATATTAACTTTGTTTATTTAGCTGTTGTATTAAATCAGTATCTCATTTACAAACTCCATTAAAAATCACTAAAAGCTGTCACACTTATTTCATTGCAATCTCACAAAATTCCATTACAATCAACAAAGCTCCCTACACTGCACAATGAATCTCTTATTTACTCTCTACACTTTATGAAAGGATTTGTGAGATATGTGACACATTACTCAATGCTGCAAAAACACGTAGAAACCTTTAAAGTTCCCTTTAGTGCAAACACAATGTTGATCGGGTCAGTCGTACTAGTGCTCCTTAAAGGATAACTATTGCCAAAATGCAACCTGGGCTGTTTTTTTTTACTGTAAACGAGACAAACTTATATCTAAAAGCATAATTACGACAAACGAGCCGTTTTTGAGATTGACCGTGATTTCGTTTTGTGGTCAATGGCCGGTGAATGGGAGTTCTAGGGGCATAAATTTGAGCGCATCAAAATCGATATTTTTACAACACTAAGAAGGCTCGACACACCATGAAACTTTGCTCGAAGTATCGCCTGGGTCTCTACACATGAACTCGAGCATTGAGAACATTGTGTACACAGAGTTTACTAAAAAGAAAGGTTTTGAACAACTCACTTACACTGTTTGCGTTTCCGCTCGCAGCCGTCTTGCCAGTCAAGAAGTGTCGATCTCCGAATTATGCCCTTAGTACTCCCATTCACCGGCCATTGACCACAAAATGAAATCACGGTCAATCTCAAAAACGGCTCGTTTGTCGTAATTCTGCTTTTAGATATAAGTTTGTCTCGTTTACAGTTAAAAAAAAACAAAACAGCACAGGTTGCATTTTGGCAATAGTTATCCTTTAATATTTTTTCATAGTCCCATGCAGGAGTTTTCAGTCAGTTGGGTATTATTTGAATTTATTTATTTGAATTTATTTGAAAGTGTTTCTGGTTCTGCTTATCGATTCCAAAAGAAACGTGTTTGAATTCATGATTCTTTGAAAATTTGAAAATGGTTTTAAAATGGAGCTGGTTCTCGATATCAACCCCTACTTTTGTATCTGTGTAATAGACATGTGGTATAATGTATATTTTTGTAAAATATGCATCCTGTCTCTCTGTTCCTCTCACCAGGCCGACTTTGCAGTGGAAGCCCTGGCCAAGGCCACATACGAAAGGTTGTTCCGCTGGCTTGTTCACCGCATTAACAAAGCTCTGGACAGGACCAAGCGCCAGGGAGCTTCCTTCATTGGCATCCTGGACATTGCTGGCTTTGAGATATTCCAGGTGCGTCTTCCTTGGATTTAGCTTCCTTTTGGATTTCAACTGTCTGTTATGCTAAATCATAGATATTAATCATTGTACTGCAACAAATCAGAGGTCAGATGACATGAGATTTTCTAAAAATGCAGACAATGCAAGAACTTGAAATCGACTGTAAGTTTTGTTTATGAAAGGATATTGATTAGGACAGTTTATTTGTGTATAGTTTAACATACAGTATATAGTGGTGGCCAATATTATTAGAACCCTGGTTTTTCACCAAGTAAAAAAAGGTTTTAAGTCAGTTATTTCTGTCTTTTGCTGTAGTGTGTCAGTAGGAAATATCAGTTTACATTTCCAAACATTCATTTAATTCAATCAATGACATGAAGAAACACAACAAACTGAGCTAGACTAAATACAGTTGAACTGTGGCAACGTCTTCAAGATGCTTCAAGAAACCTACCTGCAAAGCTACCTGAAAAAACTATGTGCAGGTGCACCTAGGGCAAAAGCTGCTTTAAACAGAAATGGTGGTGACACCAAATGTTGATTTAATTTAGTTTATAGAAGTTAATTGAGAAATCTCTTTATGAGATTTTTTTTGACAGCTTCCTCATTTTTCAGCATTTTTACAAAAGTGTCTAAAACAACAGTACTGTAGCTTTGCGGGTAGGTTTCTTGAAGCATCTTGAAGACGTTGCCACAGTTCTTCATGATTTAGTGTGTCTCAGTTTGTTCTGTTTCTTCTTGTTTTTCCAGACAGACTGGATGATGATGAGATCAGATCTCTGTGTGGAGCACTGGCTGTTGTCAGACTCCTTGTGCAAACAAACAATGACAAAATGAATGTTTGGAAATGTAAACTGATATTTCCTACTGACACACTACAGCAAAAGACATAACTGACTTAAAAAATTTTTTTAGCTGGTGAAAATACTAGTGTTCTAATAATTTCGGCCTTCACTGTTAATACCGCAGTATTAGTATTTTTTTTTTTATCACTGATTTAAAACAATGATTATACAAAACTGCATCATTTCTTTTGAGGAAATTAAGTACGGAATTTGAGAGTTTTTAGTTTAACAGGTTTGTGACTGAAACATATTATTGTGCAACGGAATTAACTTCTTGAGTATTAATACAAAATTAGTTTTTACAAATGTTATTTTTATTAAGTATTGCAATTTTCCTTTCATGTTTAAGTAGTAAACCTCTGTATTCACTTTGCTCACAGTTATTTGCTTTAAACTTTTTAAAAAATGAATTGTTGAAAACAGGATTTTTATAATATATTATAGGCCTTATTATTGAAAAATTGTATCGGTACCACTTTACAATAAGGATCATTAATTAACTACATTTAGTTACCATGAACTAAGAATGAACAATGCTTACACAGCATTTATTTATCTTACTTAATGTTAATTTCAGCATTTAACTAATGCATTATGAAAATCCCAAGTTGTTTGTTAACATTAGTTAATGCACTGTGAACTAACATCAATAAACAATGAACGACTGTATTTTTATTAACTAACATTAACAAAGATTCATAGTGTAATAAATGTGCTGTTCATTCATGTTACTTAATACATTAACAAATGTTAAACTTTTACACTTGTTTAAATGTTTTTTTTTTTTTTTTTGCAGAATTTGCAAAAAATTAAAAGTGATTTTATAGCACCCTATAAAGGTTTCTTCCTTCATATTGTGCTAGACAATTTCATTGCTGTCTTGTATTGGAAAAGATGCATTTGCTAAATTGAGTAATATAATTATGGTATAGTCAGGATGAAATTACTACGGTGGCTGAGAGAGCTCAACACGCTGCAACTTAAGAAAACGCATGCAAACAGAAAGAAAACACATGCAAACAGAAAAAAAGACAACAAATAAAAAAAAAACTAGTGGTGGGCCGTTATCGGCGTTAACGTGCTGCGTTAACGTGAGTCTTTTATCGGGCGATAAAAAAAATATCGCCGTTAATCTATTCTCAAAATTGGGTTGGGAGCTGGGTCTAAACTACGCAAACTATGATGACTTTCACCTTGATAGTTTAACGCGGATGTATACCAAAGACTATAGAATATGGTCGCGCGTTTATGTCTCCTCCGCCAAAACACAGACGGGATCGCGTCGTCCTCCAATCATAAAAACCGAATCTACTATAGCGAAATGCCACGTAAATTCGTCGTTTTTTGGATTCATAAATCAAATATGGTCTGTCACTTAATTCAAATCGTGATATGGACTAGTGTCTGTGAAAACTGAAATGCAAAAAGACCGTTTTAATATGAATCCGGTATGTTCCGTTTGCCTAGCTGTATGTATGAAATTCATACTATGAATGGTGGAGATGCGCTTTTACTACACGCATACTGAAACACACGTGGCGCTCCCGGTAATTTTTGGCATTTGCATCTCACATGAACAGATAAACTCAATCTCCAAAACTGCTGTGAGTGTCACTTATACCGTTTCATTTGAGAAAACTCGCATCGTGTCATACTGTATACACAGAAACTTCACGGCAACCTGTCAAAATAAAAGTACGGTGTAACATGTTTAGTCATTATTTGGGTAGCACACATATTCTGAATGCAAATTAACCAGAATTCAAATTAGCCATTTTAATCTAGATTAATCTAGATTAATTCCAAGATTTAATTTAGATTAATCTAGATTAAAAAAATTAATCTATGCCCACCCCTAAAAAAACCCCATCTTCATCAGTTTGACAACACAGGCGCTGCAAATCATCGTGCTGCAAACACAAAAGCGCTGCAAACACAAAAGCGCTGCAAACACAAAGCGCTGCAAATAGCACGGAGCACATTGGAAATGTTTCAGGGGGACCTCAAAAAGTGACAAACCCATCTGGGACCTGATTAATTGTTCAGTGGCTGTTGGTCAGAGCAGAGGTGTTGCCGGTGAACTAAAAGGTGATAAAGATGAACTATTTGCAGCGCTTTTTTGTGTTTGCAGTGCTTTTTTTGTGTTTGCAGTGCGTTTCCGTATTTGAGTTTGCGTTGCGAGGATTTGTAGCGCCTGTGTTGTCAAACTGATGATGTTTTTTTGAATTTGTTGTCGTTTTTTTTCTGTTAAGTTGCAGCGCGTTGAGCTCTCTCTGCCACCGTAGATTACAAGGTTTACAACAAATAGTGTAATTGGTGCACATAGCTGCAGTATTTAGTTAAGTGATATCAAACTTACTGATGTTGGTTAAACAATCTATTATGCATGTTCTTGAACTAAAATTGTTATGGACAAAGGCAATTTGATCATATTTTATTGCTTTCTCTGTAGCTGAACTCATTTGAGCAGCTCTGCATCAACTACACCAACGAGAAGCTTCAGCAGCTGTTCAACCACACCATGTTCATCCTGGAGCAGGAGGAGTACCAGCGTGAAGGCATCGAATGGAGCTTCATCGACTTCGGCCTCGACCTGCAGCCCTGCATCGACCTCATTGAAAGACCGGTGAGCTCTCATTTCAGCTGCAATAAGTTATTTGAAGTTGCTTTTAGTGCTTTCTATTTGCTTTTCTATAAGTTGTTTTGATCAGTCTTACGTTACCATTTCCAGGCAAATCCTCCCGGGGTGTTGGCTCTGTTGGACGAGGAATGCTGGTTTCCAAAAGCCACTGATAAAACCTTTGTGGACAAACTGGTGCAAGAGCAGGGCACTCATACCAAGTTCCAGAAACCACGGCAGCTGAAGGACAAAGCTGATTTCTGCATCATTCACTATGCTGGCAGGGTACGTCTGCATTCATATTAATGAAACTTCACTTAGCTGTTGGCTTTACCATTTGTACTTAAGTCTTATGATGATTTTTATAATTAGGGCTGTTGTTAGTGTTTAAAAGAAACACGGAATGCATCGTAACCTTATGTAATTGGATTTAGTCAGGTCATACTGGCATGCAGTGAAATGTTGCATTGCTGTCTTTCAAGGGTAGCAGCATCCAGCTGTGGTATGTGCTAACCATAGGCCACATCTGTTTCAGATCAGTGAGCTGTTTGCAATAGAAACTTGACACTGCATGAAATGAGGAACTTTTGATATTTCTCTCCCTTTGAGTTATGTTTGAGTTAAAAGCCAAATTAAAGTTTGCTTTGTTTCCTGTTGTTTAAGAAATGAAAAATAATCTATTGATTTTTACTTTATCACTTTCAGTAGTTACATAACACTATGCAAACAGCCAACGACCGCTGAACTGCAGAGCCTCTTAAATTAAACTATCTAGATTGAATCAATCCTGGATTAATTCCATTCTTTCCATCTTGAGGTTGTTAGTCTTGAGTTTACTGTTTATTTCCCTCATTCTGCAGGTTGATTATAAGGCAGACGAGTGGTTGATGAAAAACATGGATCCTCTAAATGACAACGTGGCCACACTCCTGCACCAGTCCACGGATAAATTTGTGGCTGAGCTGTGGAAGGATGGTAAGCTGTTTTCTTCTCGAGTGCCTTCCAGATTCTCTGACACATGAAAGTTAAACGGGTCATTTTTATGTTTCTACCCTCCCACTCTACCCTGAAGAAAGAGACTGTTGTTTTCAATCTTCAGTTTAACGTCTTGTCTCTCTCATAAAACAAGTTGGTCATGCATTTCGGTGGCTTGACGCAAGTATTTTAACGTAGTGGGGGGAGCTATTAATTCAGTCACAAAGAGTCAAACTTTGGGCTGGGCTGTCAACATGATATTTTGCAATACTGTTGATTCCACAGTAGATATATTTTTGCACTGTAGTTGTAAGCAGGGCTGCTTTACATTATTTACAGATTAAAGGGATCACCCAAAAATGAAAATTGGCTCATGATTTACTCATCCTCAATCCATCGTATCCAGATGTATATGACTTTCTTCTTTCAGACGAATACAATTGGAGTTACATTAAAATATGTCCTGACTCTTTTAAGCTTTATAATGGCAGTGAATAGGTGTTGAGATTTGACGTCCAATAAAGTGGATCCATCCATCATAAAAGGTGCTCCACACAGCTCCAGGGGGTCAATAAAGGCCTTCTGAAGCTAGTTATAAACTGTTCCGCTGGAACGTTGCTCTCTTGTAAACATGCGTACAACAGTTTGCTATAGATTACGCTTTATAAAGTTTTAAATATGGACATTTTTCTTTAAAAAAAACACTTTGATCCACTTCAGAAGGCCTTTATTAACCTTTATTTAATACAACAGGGTTAAAGGCACACCCTAAGAAGAAAATATGCTTTTTTACTGTGCCCAAAGTGTACATTGAACATTTATGGAGCAACAGATTTTGTGTGAAAATAAATCTAAATCTAGTAATGTTAACAAATAGAAAAGCCAGCCTTTTATTAATCATCATGTTAATTATTGTGCCTTTTAGCCCCAACAGCAGGGGTGCTTTTTACCCCAAATACCATACTTTTACATATTCTTTCGTAATTAGAAAAACTGTTGCTTTAATTATCTTAAAACTGAAAATTATTAGGAAGACCTTTTTCTCAAGATATATTCAAGAAGTTTAGCGATTCTCATTTGCTACTTAAATCTACAACATTTTAAAAAACATCAAATTAGATAAAGTATCTAGTAAAGAGTAAAGAGTAAAGTAAAGAAGCAGCCAAAATTGCATGTATATCTTAGTTTTTTTGTTTTTCTGCCATTTAGTGGTTTAGAGGAAAATATTATCAAGGGTGACTTTCACCCCGGGGTTAGACCTGTTGTATCCTAATTTTTATAATGGATGGATGCACTTAGACTTCAATATCTCAACACCCATTCACTGTGATTATAAATCTCGGAAGAGCCAGGACCTTTTTATACACTTCAGATTGCATTTGTCTGAAAGAAGAAAGTCATATACACCTAGGATGCCTTGAGGATGAGTATGGGATAATTTTCATTTTTTTGGGTAAGTGATGCAAAAATAGAGAGTGGGACGTAAAAGTATCTTCACTACCGTTCAAAAGTTTGGGGTCAGTACATTTTCATTATTTCTTTTTTTTTTTTTTTTTTTTTTTTTTTTAATTAATAATTTTATTCGCCAAGGATGTATTAAGCTAATAATTGAAAGTTTATTAAAAGTTAATAATAAATAATTTACATTGTTATAAAATATTTATATTTTGAATAAACACTGTACTTTTTAAACTTGTTATTCATGAAAGAATCCTGAAAAAAAAAAAAAAATCACAGGTTCCAAAAAATATTTGGCAGCACAACTGTTGATATTATCCAACATTGATCATTCTAATAATAAATTAGCATATTAGAATGATTTCAGAAGGATCATGTGACACTTAAGACTGGAGTAACAGCTGATAAAAATTCAGCTTTTCATCACAGGAATAAATTCTATTTTAAAGTATGTTAAAATAAAAAAAACATTATTTTATATTGTAAAAACATTTTTTTTTCTGTATTTTTAATCAAATAAATGCAGCTTTGATGAGCATAAGAGACGTCTTTAAAGACTATTACAAGTCTTACTGACCCCAAACTTTTGAACGGTAGTGTATATTTTACGTCTTATTTATGTCAGCTTTTTTTCATTGCATTTTCAGCAAAAATAGCTATCTGTTAAATAACATAATACACATTTTATGTAAAATCTTTAATACTGTGGCAAAATAATTATTTAAAAGTACATGGGTCAAAGACGTTAAGATGTCCATGTCAAAAGAAATCTACAAAAGTGATTTTATGTCCATAGACAGCACATTAAATGTAATTAAAGTGTCCACTTTTAAGGTTTCAAATAAGTTTTTGGAGAATAAAATGTCAACATTTGGTTGAAAATATGTAAAAAAAAAAAAAAAAAAAAAAAAAATCAGTGTAACATAATATATATGTAAAAATTCAAACAACATGCTTATTCTGATTTATTAAAATATATAAAAGAATAATTGCTCATATTAAATTGTATTGTGTTTTAAATGAGTAAAAAATTCTTACTGACAAATGGACAAAACCTAGGAAAGTCGCAAAAAATGTAGAATTGCAACTAATTATTGTTTGGGGAAAAGTAATTTGTCATAATGTCATAAATTGGTTTGTGTTGTAAATATGCCTGACAAGAATGTTACGCTGAATGACATTTCAGTGGGTGACAGTTTAGTGGGTAAATTAGGGAAAATTGCAAAAAAACAAAAATGTAATTAAATTAAACAGAAAAATTGCTCATATTTTTTGGAAAAACAACAATTTAAAGCAGTATTACACTTATTGTTTTTATGCTTAAACCCTGTTTCGTCTTTGACCCACATACAAAAATGTTTGTGTTAAGATTGATCAGCAGGATCTTAAAATGTTAAATTAAAACTACACCAATTCAAAACCATGATAAACTAGTGCAAATGGAATGAGGACTTTTGCTTATTCTCATTTGTGTTGCACAGCACTAACCAGTGTGTTTACTACCATTTATGTCTTTTTATGTGCTAGCTGTGTTCTACTACTACTACTATTTTATTTTGCTTATTTTCTTGTTTACCCCCCCCCCCTCCCCCTTTGCCCCCTTTCTCTGTCTCTCAACCATAGAGATTCAGAATATCCAAAGAGCGTCTTTTTATGATGTCTCTAGTCTCCATGAATCGCCAGGTGAAGGTATACGATGCTGTAGGTCTCTGCTTACCAGCGCATTGTGTACTTTCAAACACTCCCATGGCTTGTAGACCTGGGCCCTGGTCCCTCTAGCTGGCTAACTTTAGAGTTAGCTGGATCCATTCGGAAGGAAGCGTGACTTGGCTGATTCATTAGGATGCCCAAACTCACCATGAATGAAGATTGCATGAAAAAAAATGAATGCATGTGCTTAGTGACTTAATTCTGTAGAATACTGACACTGCATAACAAATGTTTAAAAGGGACTCTGGGTAACTCTCTAGATGCGCTGGCTACAAGGATTAGGGCCCTGCTTGTTCTTTGAGTGCCTTTCAGCAATTTTGATTCACATCTCCCTAAAATTGTTCCCTGTGATTTCATAGTTTAAAAACTCTAAGTGTCACCAATCTGCACCTTTAGCATTTTTCAGTCCAATAAAACAGTCGGAACTTGAATTCGGGTCAATACTGTGCCAATACTTTGTTCCTTTTTTTTTTATGAAATAAAATGCTAATTTTAAAATGTTTAAATTGTTATCTACAAGCAAATTTTATAATAAAATAGAGCTATTTTAAGATTATTTTTACTACAGTAAAGCACAAAAAATAATAACAGTACAGTAATGAGATCTTCATAAATGATAAGAGTCACAAATAGGGCCCTATGTAAATCAATTTTAATTTTTCCTGTTCTTTTTTTTGCCATTTAAATTTTTTTCCCATTTTAATTTTTCTAGACTGGCAATATTTAACAGCAATTTATTTAAAGTTTAAATAAAAATGAAAATTTTAAGGTACTTAATTTACTTTTTTTTTTATTTTTTATTTTTTATAAATATATATGTGTAGTAAATGAAACCGCGCATGCACCATTAATTCACACAGAGACACGCAGAAGAAGCAGGATTCATATTTATGTAGTATTTTTGCGGCTTATATTCACAAGACTCTAGTTCATATAGCGTTTGGATTTAAATATACTGACCCACTTTTGATTTATCCATCAAAAATTTGGCAAATTCTGTAACATTCCATGTTACACAGTAAATTCTGTTTTTATTGGCTGGATTCCATGCTTCTGCGCAAAAAAAATCACAAAATTCTCTGAAACACAGCAGTCAGAGCAGTGTGTGTGGTACAGCGCTTATGTCCTTGCTTCTCGCGGTCAGACAACTTGTTTGTTTTAAGTGTCAGATGGCGATTTGATAGGCCGTGTGAGGGAGATGTGAGGTTTGGGTGAGGGGTGGAGGAATTCTGTAGTGTCTCTGACAGGGAATGTGGAACAATACATGTCTTGTTCACTGGAATCCAAATGACTTGCTCAGCTGTGCCAGTCAACACTGACATCTCAGTAAAATCCCCACGGAGGTAACGGAAGTCACGTCAGAAGCTCCATTATGAACAGAACATTGTTAGAAAGCAGTTCTTAAGAATGGCATGTACAGGAATGCTGTGAGACCTAAAAGCCCCCGTTGAATCAAAATGAATATGTAGTTTTTGATTACTTGTGTTTTGAGTGATTTGAAGTTGCACTTATTTTACCTTATCTACGACAGTGTTTTAGTACCACATTAAAACATTTTTACAAAATCTAAAATTTTGATTCTAAATTTTATGAGAATGGATTGGGAATTACAAGAATTAAATCATACGAATGCATGCAAATGGGCCGGATTGGGAGCACCAGGAGAAGTTGCCAGGTCACCAGAATTTATTTACATTTATGGGTATTATTAGCAGAAATCATACCATGTGTTATACTCGCAGGGACAGTATGCTTGGAAATAATATTTCCCGATTGCATTCATTAGACCTATTTGTAGCGCGCCAGCCACCCAATAATAGCAATAAGCTTTGTGCTTTTGGTACTTTTGATTTAAAACCAAGTCTCAGCTTTTAAAATCTGTCAGTTTTATAGCATGTGTGCAGTAATGTGTTTTCATGCACTTTAATGTGGTGGGACAGATTGCTGTATTCAATAGTCTTTTTGATTACAGTGAAACTTTAGTTTCATTAAATTATACTGTGTGTTTTCTTTCTGAAAATTTCATCACCTACTCCGCAAAAACATCTGTGGCCTCCAATCTTTCATTCCTCAGTATTTAGTTAAAAACAGTGGACTTCTACTCATTAACATAAATTATATTGTTGTCTTTTCTGATGTATGTAAGTGACTTCACAAGCTGTTTTATTTACAGTATAATACAGTAAATGATTTGAAATAATACTTAACGTCTTCTATTCAGCCACCCAGTAATCACAATAATTTTGTGCTTTGTTGTTTTTCACAAAATACAGCTGAGCTTTAAAATTCTGTCAGTTTCATCACAAAATATAAATGTGAAGGAACATCAGAAGGAATGAAAAATAAAAATAAAAAACCCTATGGCCTAATTTAACGAAACTAATGTCTTGTTGTCCAAAGCTGAGACTTTGGAATATCTCCAGATGCTCCCAATCCATGCCATTTGTATGTGCAATAGGCTAGAATATACTCCCAAAATATTATCATTATAATCTTGTGATTGCTACAAACTGATTATCATAATTTTGACTTAATTCACAAAATATTTTGACTTTATTCTCGAAACATGTCGACTTTGTTCTTGAAATTGTAATTTTTTTTTAACGTGGCACCAACACATTGAGTCATAGACTCAAATTTGTAAAAAGTAATTTTTCTGATTAGTATCTTATGTGTTGCTCAGCAAATTTGTTTACATTGATTTATTCAGTTGCTGAAAGGAGACATTTTTAGTAACATTACTCAGAAACAGAACTTGATGTACGTCTAGGTCATATTTCACTCTAAAAAAAGAAAAGAAAAAAGATCCCTCAATTCTAATCACATGCATTCAGATGTTTTATTTTGGTCATTTTTGTTGTTTATTCTGGTTAGAATCTCATTTCTGTAGTAAAGTAAAAATAACAGCAAAACTATTATTTGTTTTATTGAAATAAGTAGACTACAACACATATTTACACAATATATCAATACTTTAAAATGCACTTTTTATATTACAGTAACAAGAATTCTGTTATTCTGCGTTTCATGAGAATTGAGGTGGAAAATGCTTGGTGGAAACATCTTTAAATAAAACTTTTTCAGGACCATTATTAAAGAAATATCGATCTCTGCACAAAAGAAATCAGATTTTATAAGAGTTGGAAATATGGGCTGCATGCAAAGATTTTTACAGTGTAATCAGTGTAGATGATTCAAGAGTATGTCTGATGAACCTTTCATTGAACTCATCGAATCCATGAAAGCAGATGCTAAATTGACATCTGACTCAATGAACTGGGGTGAAATATGTCCTAGACATGATCTAAACCGGTTTTGAGGTTCACCCTTCCATGTTTTTTCTTTCGCAGCTTGTGCTTGTTTATAGATGTAGTCTTATCCTTGGCACCCTTCATCTGTTTCATGTCTCCATTTGCCTAGCACTGGACCTGCTGGCATAGTAGGGCCCGTTGGCTTTTAAATTGGCTGTCTAAACTTGTGGCAATGAGTCAAAATACACTGTACTACTTTCAGAAAGTTATTTCAGATATGACAATTAAAGGCCTGAAAGAATCAAAGGACAGTTTTTTTTTTTTAATATAAAAAAAATGTTTTTTGTAAGAATGCAAAAATACACAGCGTATTTTGACCTGCTTGGTGTTGTTGAATTAGAACTTTAGTTGTAGATTTTCCTCTTCCATCCTCACATGATTGGGCTGTGCTGTGTCACTCTCTTTTTTTATTACACCTGTAAAGACTTTGAAAGTCACTAACCATTTGATATCTTTTTTTTTTCTTTCTTGCTCTTCATGGTAGTGGACCGTATTGTTGGTTTGGACCAGGTGGCAGGGATGAATGAGACTGCATTTGGGGCTACATATAAGACCAAGAAGGGCATGTTCCGCACAGTGGGTCAGCTCTATAAAGAGTCCCTCACAAAACTCATGGCCACGCTCAGGAACACCAACCCCAACTTTGTTCGCTGTATCATCCCCAATCATGAGAAAAGAGTAAGTGACTCTTTTCATTTGTCCCTTCATTTGTAAGTTAATAATTCTAACTAGAGTTTCTTTAATGTGGTCATTGTCATTCTTCTCTGTTAGGCTGGTAAACTGGAGCCTCATTTGGTTCTGGATCAGCTGAGGTGTAATGGAGTTCTAGAAGGGATTCGGATCTGCAGGCAGGGATTCCCTAACCGTATTGTCTTCCAGGAGTTCAGACAGAGGTGCGTTTCAGATATCTCACTAAAGAGTAGAGAAGCACCATATGTCTTTAGTGGCTGTAGCATTAATGTTTTTATATTTTAGAAGTGATAAAAATGTTAAATCTGTTTTCTTCTCAGATATGAGATCCTCACCCCTAATGCAATTCCCAAAGGTTTTATGGATGGCAAGCAGGCTTGTGAGAGAATGGTAAGATTTCCTAAGATTTAGACTGACAAATGTGACCCAGGACCAAAAAAGCAGTCATAAGTAGCACAGGTATATTTGTGCAATAACCAAAAATACATTGTATGGGTCAAAATTATATATTTTTTTCTTTTATGCAAAAAATCATCAGGACATTAAGTAAAGACTATCTTCTGTAAATATATCAAAACTTATTTTTTTTTAGTGATGTGCATTGCTAAGAATGCCATTTGGACAACTTTAAAGGTGATTTTCTCAATATATATATATATATATATATATATATGTATGTGATCCTGGACCACAAAACCAGTCTTAAGTCGCTGGGGTATATTTGTAGCAATAGCCAAAAATACATTGCATGGGTCAAAATTTTTTATTTTTCTTTTATGCCAAAAATCATTAAGAAATTAAGTAAAGTTCATGTTCCATGAAGATTTTTTGTAAAATTCCTACTGTAAACATATCAAAATGTAATTTTTGATTAGTAATATGCATTGTTAAGAACCTAATTTGGACAACTTTAAAGGTGATTTTCTCAGTCTTTTTGATTTTTTTGCATCCTCAGATTTCTGGTTTCAAATAGATGTATCTCAGTCAAATATTGTCCTATCCTAACAAACCATACATCAATAGAATGTTTATTTAAATCTCAGTTTTGTCAAATTTAACCTTATGACTGGTTTTGTGGTCCAGGGTCACATATATATAATTATTATTATTATTTTATCTTATTTTGGCACCCTCAGATTTTCAAACAGTGTCTATTTTTTCCAAATATTGTCATATCCTAACAAACCATACATCAATGGAAAGCTTATTTATTCAGCTTTAAGATGTGTAAATCTCAATTTTAAAGAAATTGACCCTTATGACTGGTTTTGTGGTGCAGGGTAACAAATGAGGTTGAATAGTACTTTTTCCATCTAGTTTCATGCAGTGGACCAAAAAACATGATTCAATCAAAATAGTTAAAGATACCAGTGTATTATGAAATATTCAGTAAAAACCAACACTACTGTACAAAGGTTTGTAATCAGTAAGATTTTTTTTTTCAGCAAGAACAGAAGAATTTTTGCAACAATTGAAGTCTTTATTGTTTCAAATAAATGCAGTTCTGTAATTTAAAGAAACCTGAAAATAAAATCATTTAAAAAAATGCATCATCGTTTCCACAAAAATATTACACAACATAATTGTTAAATTGCAATGTTTTACAATATTACAGCTTTTTAACTGTATTTTTTCTGTCAAATAAAAGCAGCCTTGATGAGCATGAGAGACTTCAAAAATGTAAAAAAAAATCGTACTAAGAGATTTGAATTGTACTGTAATTGTTTTAAACATTTATTTTTTAATGATTTTTCAGATAAATTTGATTTGCACTACTACATTTAAGTTATTTTCTTTTCATAATTAAAACAATGCAATAATGCATCATAATAATTACATTTGTTTGTATAATTTTTTGTAATTGAATAAAGAAACATTTTAAAATTGAAGGTGCACATTAATGAGTTAATTATTTCATGTTCATTTTATAGTTTCATACAATTCTTTTTTTTAAATGATGTCCACTATTGAAAAAAAACAGCATCTGAATTTTTGCATCTGTTAAATGTTAAGTATCAACTAACAATCTGATCTGTAGATTCGAGCTTTGGAGCTTGACGCAAACCTCTACCGGATCGGACAGAGTAAGATCTTCTTCCGCACTGGAGTTTTGGCACACCTGGAGGAGGAAAGAGACCTGAAAATAACAGATATCATCATCTACTTTCAGTCGGTCTGTCGAGGATACCTGGCTCGCAAGTGAGTCCAAATGCAAATGGATGATCTGAATCTGCTCTAAAAGGGGCAGCAGTACTGTGCAGTTCTTACTGTTTATAGTGTAGAAATAAAGTATATTCTCATGAAACCCTGTCAGTGACATGATGTTGTTTTCTGGTTGTGTTTCTCAGAGCCTTTGCTAAAAAACAGCAGCAGCTAAGTGCTTTGAAAGTCCTCCAGAGAAACTGTGCCGCCTACCTGAAACTACGCCACTGGCAGTGGTGGAGGCTCTTCACCAAGGTTGGTCTCAGCTTTCAAAGGAGGTGGTTTACGTAACTGATTGATTTGACTAGCTTTTGTGTACTTGTCTAAAAGAAATCTGCTTTTGCAAGAGAAATTGAATCTCTAACAACTCATTTGCAGTATTGTCGCAGATAGTTTCGTTTAAGATATGTGTGTCTGCAGGTGAAACCCCTCCTCCAGGTGACCCGCCAGGAGGAAGAAATGCAGGCCAAGGATGAGGAGCTCGTTAAAGTGAAGGAGAGGCAGGTGAAAGTAGAGAACGAACTGGTGGAAATGGAGCGGAAACACCAGCAGGTTAGCACACACACTCTCTGTCTTCTGAAAATTACAGATGTTTAAAGTACTTGAATTTGACTTTTTGAGATTTAAGACCTAGAAAATTTTTGAAAATTGCGACTTTCCTGAAGAGGTGTTTGAAAAGTGCTTGAATTATTGAAAGAGAATACCCTGGACCACAAAACCAGCCATAAGGTTAAATTTTACAAAACTGAGATATATACATCATATGAAAGCTCAATAAATAGGCTTTCTATTGATGTATGGTTTGTTAGGATAGGACAATATTTGGCCGAGATACAACTATTTGAAAATCTAGAATCTAAGGGTGCAAAAAATCAAAATACTGAGAAAATCACATTTAAAGTTGTCCAAATTAAGTTCTTAGCAATGCATATTACTAATCAAAAATTACATTTTGATATGTTTACAGTAGGAATTTTACAAAAAATCTTCATGGAACATGATCTTTACTTAATTTCCTGATGATTTTTGACATAAACGAAAAATCAATAATTTTGACCCATACTATGTATTTTTGGCTATTGCTACAAATATACCCCAGCGACTTAAGACTGGTTTTGTGGTCCAGAGTCACATATATCTAAAGTGTTTAATTTAGTTATAAGCGTATATCTTTTCATGCAAGATTCATGCAATTCAAAAAACATATCTTTTCCGCTTATTTCAGTTAATGTCAGAAACCGTGTTAATTTTGTTGACAAATAATTTGTCGTAATTTTCGTCAACGACATTTTTTCACCAATGAAAACAACTGATAATGAAACAAAAACTTGTTTTGAATGACAAAAATCTATTCACATTTGCGTACATATATGAACTGTATCATAGCCTTTTGATCTATCCTGTGGGATAGATTGTAAACATAAGCTGCACCTCTCATAAAACATTAAAAAATGTCAATATCTGGGAGTGAGAGAAGAGCAGACATATGGATAAATTTGACAACCCAAAAGATAACTTTTTTCGGTCCGGTTTTCTGAGCGCCTCTCACATAGCACACGAGAAAGTTACTCTTTCGCGTCTCATGAATGGAGAAATACATAAAAAATGATGTTGAGTTTTCTGTGTTGATGAGTATTCCTGTAAACACAATCGGTTACATCTTAGGTGAACGTAAACAATTGGGAGACTATCAGACGTGTATCAGTACATTGCATCTGTCCTTTCGGTTTTAAAGGGACCACAATGTAATTTAGTTGCTGTCTGTGGCCTTGATGTTAATAAAGCAACAAAAGAAGGACAGAAATATGGTTGAATTGAAAAAAGTTTGTTATAAAGAATGCATAATTAGCCTATATGTTCTTGTTTCTTTATGAGAAGTGGTTTCATTTCATTTTAATATAAAATCATGTTACATATCACAGCAGTTAAATCTGTGTCTATCATGATAAAACCTTAATATGAAACCTACATAATGAGTTTGGTAATTTTAGTGAAATGTTTAATAAATGCATTACACTGTAACTAAACCCATTCGATTTTAGCCGACTAAATCTACTGTAGATTTAGTCGACTAAAATCGTATGATATTTAGTTGACTAAAACTAGACTAAAACTAAAAACAATTCAGATGACTAAAATATGACTACAACTAAATGGCATTTTAGTCAAAAGACTGACTAAAACTAAATCATAATTTGCTGTCAAAATTAACACTGGTCAGAAAACATTCGAGCTGAACAAGTGGTATTACTGACAGTGTTGTGTAAACATGGCTAAAGATGCGAAACGACTAACAGACTAATCAAATCAATGAAGTGATTAATGCTGGAGCTGCTCCGAATCCGATTTATTCAAACTTGTGACTTCGATTATTCATTTCAAACGATTTACTAGCAAAACCCAGATAAAAAAATAATTAAAAATCATGTATCGCAAATAATTACATTTACATTTGAAAGGGTCTGTGAGTCATTTCAATTGAATGATTCAAATCAAATGAATCGCGATACGCACTCCTGATCTGTCCTGATCTGAAATGATGGTTCACGAATCATTATTCAGATCGGGACTTCAGAGCATGGATTGTGTATCATTTGATTTGGATCGGAACTTCTAAGCAGGTTAGTAAATCTTTTGCTTTAGATCGGAACTACAGAGTGCAGATCATGAATTTTTGGCTTTAGATCCGAACTTCGGAGCAGGTTCGCAAATCTTTTGCTTTAGATCGGATCTTCTTAGCGGGGATCACGAATCATTTGATTCAGACCGGGACTTCTGTACGGGTTTGTGAATCATTTGTTTCGTATCAGGATTTTGGAGCGATTTTGCAAATATTTTTTTCTTTTTCTTTTTTTTTTTTAACTTAAACAGTAGAAACATCAAACCATTCAGGTCGGTACTGTTATAAAAACAAAAGAAAAACAAAGTATACACAAATATAAATCCCTTAAGAAAATTAACCATGGTTTTACTATAGTAAAGTGTAATATACTTTGTAAGACTTTAGTATGTGCTTCACTTTATTTTTGCCATTTTTATTTAGTTTGTTTTTATTTGTCTATTTCGCTTTCTTTAGAAATTGAAATAGACATACGTGAGATCTCTGGTGCTTGAAAAGTTCTTGAAAGTCCTGGAATTTAATTTTACAGTATCTGTACAAACCCTGGTATATGGCCACACTTGAATTATGTTGCTTTCTAAAATCACTTGGTTTATTCCATGTAGTGGAAACTCTGATGATCTTTAGTTACTTTGTCAACCAAACTGAGTGCTAAAAATGTTGTAGAAACAGAGAAAAGATCTGGTTTGATGTTTGTTTCAGCTCATGGAGGAGAAGAACATCTTGGCAGAGCAACTGCAGGCCGAGACCGAATTGTTTGCTGAAGCTGAAGAGATGAGGGCTCGCCTGGTGGCTAAAAAACAAGAACTGGAGGAGATTCTTCATGACCTGGAGTCCCGTGTGGAGGAGGAAGAGGAGAGGAACCAGTCTTTGCAAAATGAGAAGAAGAAAATGCAGTCACACATACAGGTGAGGAATTCACTGGGGAAGTATAATCCTTGATCTGCTGTAAACTTAAAATGTGCCTCTCAGCTCTGAGAGAATAAATCTGTATCTAAAACTTGCTAAAAAATGGCAGATTTCTTCACTGTACCGAAACAAAAACTGTGTCTCTCCTCAGGACCTAGAGGAACAACTAGATGAAGAAGAGGCTGCCCGACAGAAGCTTCAGTTGGAAAAGGTGACTGCTGAAGCCAAGATAAAAAAGATGGAAGAAGATATTCTGCTGTTGGAGGACCAGAACTCCAAATTCCTAAAGGTCAGTGTAAATGTCAAAGTACCTAATAAAACCGCAGTGCCTTTGTGATAAGGATGCTTTGAGAAGAATTTTGCAGAAGCAAACTGAACTCTTCCTTTCCTCTCAAACCCTCAGGAGAAAAAACTCTTGGAGGACCGTGTCAGTGAGATGACCTCCCAGCTGGCTGAGGAAGAAGAGAAGGCCAAGAACCTTGGCAAAGTGAAAAACAAGCAAGAAATGATGATGGTAGACCTAGAAGGTGAGAACCTGGGTTGAATATGGATCATTTTATTTAAGTTTATCTAAAGCAGTGAGCTTTACATGTTTGTGTGTGCCTGTTTGACCCTCAGAGCGTTTGAAGAAAGAGGAGAAAACTAGGCAGGAGCTTGAGAAAGCCAAAAGAAAGCTGGATGGTGAGACCACTGACCTACAGGACCAGATAGCTGAGCTGCAGGCCCAGATTGAGGAACTCAAGATCCAACTGGCCAAGAAAGAAGAGGAGCTACAGGCTGTACTGGCCAGGTGAACAGTTATTCATTGAGGAACACAGAATAAGAACAAGGCAAAGGTGGTGGATTTCATCAGTAAAATCCTCTTGGAGACTAAATTGTTTGGCTGTTGTCTAGCTGACCATGTCTAAACAATAACTTATTGTAGGCTGAGTTATGTTGGCGTCATATAAATTAGTATATTTGCCATGGAAAATTTTTATTCTTGACCTTTGTGATGGGTTAATATTGTGCAGTCCTGAAATAATTTATTAAATTGGTATCACATTGCTGTTTACCAGTCAAAAGTTTTAGAACAGTAAGATTTTTAATGTTTTTAAAGAATTCTCTTCTGCTCACTAAGCCTGCATTTATTTGATTAAAAATACAGCAAAAACAGTAATATTGTGAAATATTTTTACTATTTAAAATAACTGCTTTCTATTTGAATATATTTTAAAATGTAACTTATTTCTGTGATCAAAGCTGAATTTTCAGCATCATTACTCCAGTCTTCAGTGTCATGTGATCCTTCAGAAATCATTCTAATATGCTGATTTGCTGTTCAAGAACCATTTTATTATTATTATTATTATTATTATTATTCAAGGATGCCTAAACTGTTCAAAAGTGATGATAAAGATATTTATAATGTAACAAAATAAATGATGTTCTTCTTAACATTCTATTCATCAAAGAAACCTGAAAAAAATTCTACACAGCTGTTCTCAACATAATAATAATAATACGGTAAATGTTTTTTGAGGAGCAATTCAGAATATTAGAATGATTTCTGAAGGATCATGTGACTGAAGTATTGATGCTAATAATTCAGCATTGAAATAATAGGAATGAATTAACTATGAATTAATAAAACAGATTTGTACTGTTTTTGCTGTACTTTGGATCAAGTAAATGCAGGCTTGGTGAGCAGGAAAGACTTCTTTAAAAAACATTAAAAACTTTTGACTGGTAGTGTATATTTATCATACATGGTTAAACAAGTCACTGAGTTTTGACATTATAAAACTCTACTCTTATAATTGCTCAATATAATGGGTCTATGCTGAATAAAAGTATTAATTTCTTTAAAAAAATAAAACCTTTAATTTAGCATGCATCATTTTGCTAATAATCTACGCTAATGTTTGATGTTCTACAGAGGAGATGAGGAGATCGCTCAGAAGAACAACGCTCTGAAGCAAGTGCGGGAGCTGCAGGCCCAGCTTGCTGAGCTTCAGGAAGATCTGGAGTCTGAGAAAGCAGCTAGAAATAAAGCTGAGAAACTCAAGAGAGATCTGAGTGAGGAACTGGAGGCCCTGAAGACTGAGCTGGAAGACACTCTGGACACCACTGCCGCCCAGCAGGAGCTGAGGTACAAGAGTCTGCATCAGGAACTAAATAAAATCTACTTTCACCAAACTTTTTACCATGAAAACAAATAAGAAAATGTTGACAATTTAAAATGAGTCTTTTAGTAATGTAAGTGGAGAGCCATTTAAACCAGATTAAGTTCATTTGAATCTTACCTTTTCTGTTTACTCTGAACATTTCTTATCAAATGTGTCTTTTGCTCATAAAGGACCAAACGAGAGCAGGAGGTGGCAGAGCTGAAGAAGGCCATCGATGATGAGTTGAGAAACCATGAGTCTCAAATCCAGGAGATGAGACAGAGGCACGGCACAGCTCTGGAGGAGATCTCTGAGCAGCTGGAGCAGGCCAAGAGAGTAAGCCACAGAGATGAAGACTCATTACCGTAGGGAGGGATTTCAGTTCTAATGTCTCGACTGGAAACTTGCCAGTCGTCGGCTCTCAGAATGATGTGTTTGGAATTAATTTCCTTGTTCAGTGATTGAATATGGTGTGGTCTCCTGTTGATACAGTCAGGCAAAATCTGGCACTCTTTCTCACACTGTCTGTCTGTCTGTCTGTCTGTCTGTCTGTCTGTCTGTCTGTCTGTCTGTGAACATTAGGTTAAGTCAAATCTAGAGAAGAACAAACAGACTCTGGAGAGTGATAATAAGGAACTGACCAATGAGGTGAAGACTTTGCAGCAAGCCAAGTCTGAATCTGAGCACAAGAGAAAGAAACTTGAGTCTCAGCTGCAGGAGTTCATGGCCCGCTTCAGTGAGGGAGAGAAGGTTAAAGGAGAACTTTCAGACCGCTCCCACAAACTACAGGTCAGTGCTTTTACACTGTCACATAAACTACAAGTGAGCGCTGTTACACTTTATATTGTAATGATTTGTTACACCCAGTTCCATGAGCTACTGTTACACTCCCTCCTCCGTCACACAAACTACAGATAACTGTTGTTTCACTTGTTTTTGCAGACTGAAAGTGTGGCTACACGATTAATCAAAATAAAACCCAAATCACGATAATGTCTTAGTGAGATTATTGAATTGCAGTTATTTAAGTTAATTGCTATTATTATTATTATTATTAAATAAATTGCAATAATTAAATAGCTTTTTCTTAATCAGAAAAATCCCTTAATAGTCTGCCTTAGCTGAATTAAGTTACCCAACAACATTGAAATGCAAAGTGCCTTTAGAAAATGTTCCAGCTACATTAATTTTTTTTTTGTCAGTAATCATTAGCTTATAAAACAAATATCTTTTTACTACACAGAATTAAACAGTTCTGTTAAATTCTGACTCAGAATTTCATATGAGAACATTTAGGGGCTTTGACACTAGCACTTTTGGTGCCCACCCGGGTGTGTTTGACGTCAGAGTTTGGTTAGTTTGGATTGTGAGTGCTGTTTTCTGAGCTTGGCACCAACAAACCACACCAGAGTTTGCCTAAAAAGGGTGAGCTGGGGTACGGTTTATGCAAAGTCTGGTATTGTTTGCTTCTGATGTGAACACAAATAATGCAAAATAACAGAAGTTAGCCATTGATGACAAAATTAGTCAATTTTTTGAACAGTAAGTCTTTTCTTTTCTGCTTTTCTGCTCACCAAGCCTGCATTTATTAGTACAGCAAAAACAGTAAAATTTTAAAATATTTTATAAAAAAATAATTTTTTCCTATAATTTCAAAGCTGAATTTTAGCATTGTTATTCCAGTCATGTGATCCTTCAAAAATCATTCTAATATTCTGATTTGCTGCTTAAAAAACATCTATAATTATTATGTTGCATCACAGGAATAAAGTATTTTTGAAAATAAATTCAAATTGATTTTTTACATTAATTTTAGATAGTAGAAATATTTCAGAATGTTACTTTTTTGCTGTACTTTGGATAAAATAAATGCAGGATTGGTGAGCAGAAGATAAAACATTTAAAAATCTTTGGTCAAACTGTATTTGTGTAAACTCATACGCTTTCCTCTCAGAACAATTGTAAGGTAAAGACTTAAAAGAACACAGGAATCAATTTCTGTGTTTTGGAAACAATATTAAACTTTTAAAAGCCAAAAATTAAGGCAAGGATACATTCATTTCCCCATCTTCTGCATAGTCATTACCTAGCATCATGGGAAGGCAGCTGCCACTCTGATCACGCAAATGTACTGTGGTTCAGAACCAAAAACCACTGTGTGTACACAAACCAGCAGAGGAAGGAGGGTCAATTGATCTCATTCAGACCAAGCAGCCGAACCAAGTGTGAAAGCACCCTTAAAAAAAATCAGAATCCAGATTACCTGTGAGAAATCTCTTCACTGCAAATTAAGTTTTTCTTTGTCATTTGTTGCAGACGGAATTGGACAGTGTTTCTTCTCTATTGGAAGATGCTGAGAAGAAGGGAATTAAGCTGGCCAAAGATGCCTCCAGCCTAGAGAGTCAGCTTCAGGACACTCAGGTAATGTGTCTCTGCAAACAGGAAGCACTGGAAGAGTGGCTGAAACAGTGAAAAAGTTTAAAATTTATTAGCTTCTGAAATAATTTCACTATTAAATCAGCAATGAAAGACTGCACTGATTTAATAACAACAATAGATTGTAGAAAACAAAAGATGTGTGATGTGATTGAGTCATATTTGTTTAATATTGTGAATGTAGGAGCTGCTTCAAGAGGAGACGCGTCAGAAACTGAACCTGAGCAGCCGTATCCGTCAACTGGAGGAGGAGAAGAACAACCTTCTGGAGCAGCAGGAGGAGGAAGAGGAGGCACGAAGGAACCTGGAGAAACAACTGGCAACATTACAATCCCAGGTACACCCAATCACTCCATATTTTTTAATGAGGGCACTGCATGTCAGTTTAGATCAACATCTAGCACTCAGACACATTCATTAATTTATTCATTGAGTCATTCATTAAAAAAAGCACTCTGTAATTCTTGTTTTTTGGATAGCTGGTGGAGACCAAGAAGAAGCTGGAGGATGATGTGGGAGCTCTTGAAGGCCTGGAGGAGGTCAAGAGGAAGCTGCAGAAGGACATGGAGGGAGCCAGTCAGAAGCTGGAGGAAAAGGTTATCGCTTTTGACAAGCTGGAGAAAACCAAGAACAGGCTGCAGCAGGAGCTTGATGACCTTATGGTGGACCTGGACCACCAGAGACAGATAGTCTCAAACCTGGAGAAGAAACAGAAGAAGTTTGACCAGGTATAAATTGAAACAACATATTATCCAAAAATGAAATTCTGTCACTGACTTTCACTCCTCTTCAAAATGCAAATTAAGTCCTGCCCTACTTTAAATATTACTGAAAAACATGTCATAATTTTAAAAAAATATATAAATCTTCACAAAGGTATTTGTTGATGTGTTTTCAGATGCTGGCAGAGGAGAAGACCATCTCTGCACGTTACGCTGAGGAGAGGGACCGTGCGGAGGCCGAGGCTAGAGAGAAGGACACCAAAGCTCTGTCTATGGCCCGAGCCCTGGATGAAGCTCTGGAGGCTAAAGAGGAATTTGAGAGACTCAACAAGCAGCTCAGAGCTGAGATGGAGGATCTGATGAGCTCCAAGGATGATGTAGGCAAGAATGTAAGTCACTTCTACTTTTTTGTACTGTTGTAATACATATGTGGTAATTTTTGAATTCTGCATAGCCGTTGGTGTTTTGTAAACCACAGATTTTGTTGACAGTTTTTGTTCTGACACTTCATAATGTGCTGACACCCTAAAGCATGTGCTAACTAAGTGTGATGCAACAAGTTTCAGGTGTCAAGTAATTTGCCTTTTATCACTGACAGGAGAATACTTAGCAAAGCAAAAAAATCAGACAGTCACAACATATGCATGTTTAAAATACAGCATTTGAAGCAAGATTTTAGACTAATGAAATTGCACTGTCTGACTCTACTCAGAGTGCCTTGGCAAACATAGAAGTGAGCAGAAACCTAGAAAAGTCAGGGAGTTTTAAAAAAGTGTGGTTTCCAGGTCTAGAATTGTTATAAAATTCTAAATCTTCCTTGGCAGTCTCTATAAAATTATTTCAGAAATGTGGAGTAATCATGAATGACTAGAAAAGTACTGGATCTTGAGTGGTTATGACAGTCACTTTGTATTTATTCATGTCCTGTAATCCTTAGGTCCATGAACTGGAGAAATCCAAACGCACTCTGGAGCAGCAGGTGGAGGAGATGCGCACTCAGCTAGAGGAGCTGGAGGACGAGCTACAGGCCACAGAGGATGCCAAGCTGCGTCTGGAGGTCAACATGCAGGCCATGAAGGCCCAGTTTGACCGAGACCTGCAGGCCAGAGATGAGCAGAATGAGGAGAAGAAGAGGGCGCTGGTCAAACAGGTGAGTGGAATCTATCATTTGAGCATTACAAGCCATTTGGAAATGAAGGTTATCCATTTTTTTAAGATTAAAAGTAGTTTATTCCCTGTACTTGTTTTTTTTTTTTTTTTTTTTTTTTAGCAACTTTTAATTTCTATTATTTGATTGTTTACTACTTTTTTGTTTTCATTTTCTTTTTAAAAAATAAGAATATTTTAAGTAGTGCTGTTTAGATCGTGTGACCAAGATTTTTTTTTCTTTCTTTTTCAAAATACCTATGAAGTATTAACCATTTTATTGCCACTCTACACTCCCGCTCAAAGGTTTTTTAACAAGTCTCTTATGCTCAAAAATCCATTTACTTGATCAAAAAATAAAGAAAAGAAGGCAATATTATGAAATAATATTGCAATTTAAAATAAGTCTTTTATTTTAATATTCTTTATAATTAATTTCTGTGATGCAAAGCTGAATTTTCATCAGCAATTATTCCAATCTTCAGTGTCACACAATCCTTCAGAAATCATTGTAATATGTTGATTTTTTTTTTCTTAATGTTGGTAACAGTTGTGCTGTTAAATCTTTTTTGCACCAGTGATATTTTTTGATGAATAAAAAGTTAAAAAGAACACCATTTATTCAAAATAGAAATCTTTTTTAACAAATAAGTCTTTACTATCACTTTTTTATCAGTTTAGCACTTTCTTGCTGAATAAAAGTCTACTTTTTTCAAATAAATAAATAAAGAAAAAAAATGACTGCCTCCAGACTTTTGAACAGTAGTGTATATTGTTAGAAAAAATGTATATTTTAAACAAATGCTATTCTTTTTAACATTTATTTATTTAAAGAATCCTGAAAAAAGTATTGTAGATTCCAAAGAATATGAAGCAGCACAACTGTTATCAACATTGATAATAAATCAGCATATTAGAATGATTTTGGAAGGATCATGTGACACTGAAGACTGAAGTAATGCCTGATGAAAATTCAGCTTTGCATCACGGGAATAAATTCAGTTTTAAAGTATATTAAAATAGAAAACCACTATTTTAAATTGCAATAATATTTCACAATATTGCAGTTTTTTCTTTTTTTTTATCAAATAAACACAGCCTTTATGAGCAGAAAGACTTAATTAAAAAATATAAAAAATCTTACTGATTCCAAACTTTTGAACGGCAGTGTAAATGGTTCATGTGTTTGCAAGTAAAGAAAGGCAATGTTGTTCAATAAAGGTTTAATACCTTAAGAAGCATCTAGACGCAATTTTTGACAGTGTGCAATATATTCATAGTAAACCTATATCTGATATAGTTTTTGATCCATGATCCCTCTTCCCACAGGTGCGTGAGATGGAGGCGGAGCTAGAAGATGAAAGGAAGCAGAGAGCTCTTGCTGTAGCTGCCAAGAAGAAACTGGAGATGGACCTCAAAGATGTGGAAGCTCAGATTGAGGCTGCAAACAAGGCCCGTGATGAAGCCATTAAACAGCTACGCAAACTCCAGGTAGAATCTTTTTCAGAATGCTTTTGTTCATGCACAGAAAATTACACATTAACTGTTAGCATAATCTGTTTGTCCTCACAAGCTAGTAGCAGCTGAAGAGCATCAGCCTTTTAGTAGTGACCGAGATGTCTGACTGTATTACTATGACTTAATATTTTAAGTCACAATCATTGCAGAGATATGTCAAAGTGTGAGAGAAACAGATTGCGACATCTCTTTGTTTTCTCAAACCAGGCCCAGATGAAGGACTACCAGAGGGAGCTGGAGGAGGCGCGCACTTCTCGTGATGAGATCTTCGCTCAGTCTAAGGAGAATGAGAAGAAGCTCAAGAGTCTCGAGGCTGAGATTCTGCAGCTGCAAGAGGTAAAAGCCTGAAAAACACATTTGAAAAAGCCTTCCTGAAGAATCTGTTGCATATTTTTCTATATAGTTTTAAATCGCATGTTAAACTGGCGAGTCTTTGCTTATGGTTTGGCTTTTGGTAATTGTGTTTTTAGGACCTGGCATCTTCAGAGAGAGCCCGACGCCACGCTGAACAGGAAAGAGACGAGCTCGCAGATGAGATTTCCAACAGTGCCTCTGGAAAGTGAGTCATTGTGCTGCAAACCTCTTAAAGAGAGAGTTCACCCAAAAATAAATATTAAGCCATGATTTACTCACCCTCAAGGCATTCTAGGTGTATATGGCTTTCTCCTTTCAGTTGAATACAATTGGAGTTATATAATTTTTTGGGGGGGCTTTTTCAAGCTTTATAATTGCAGTGAATGGGTGGTAAGATTTTGAAGTCCAATAATGTGCTTTCATCCATCATAAAATTGATGCATTTGTGTAAGAGAAGTATACATATTTAAAACTTTATAAAGGACGTAATCGAACATGTAAGTGCATTGAAGAGAGCAAAACAAAACATAGGTCACAGACTACAAATACGAAACGAGGATTTGCAAAGTAAAATGTTTCGAAACGATTTCGATATAAGCCAAGAGAAGTTTTCTTTTGCTTTTAACCAAACTTGGACTAAAGACTAGCATATTCTCGCCAGAGCTTACGGTGTATCTACATCCTACGTCATCTGCTGGAACGCCACTGTCATGACTATTAGAGCTACAGATTGGGGTTTCTGGATATTTTTCTTACACAAATGCATTGATTCGCTTCTGAAGACCTTTATTAACCCTCTTGAGCCATGTAGAGCTCTTCTTATGATGGACTGGAAGTTGCAGCTGACTACTTGAGTATTGTAATGTATTTACGAGTGAAACTGATTATTGAATGAGAACAAATAGATGGTGCAATGTTCCAAACATCACAGTTTTTATTGCATTCTAATAAGATTTATCATTCATTCTTGTTCTTTCCTTCAGGGCAGCCCTCCTGGATGAGAAGAGGAGGCTGGAGGCTCGTATTGCCCAGCTGGAGGAAGAGCTAGAGGAGGAACAGAGCAACATGGAGCTCCTGAATGACCGTTTCCGCAAGACCACTATGCAGGTGCCGTGTTGAGCAAGCTACATTTTCAACTAGGGCTGCCTTCTAATAGTTGACTAACCGTTAGTCGACAAGAAAAGGCTTAGTCAAAATTTTATCTGTCGCTTAGTCGCAGAAAAAAAGATCCACAGGAAGTGGCGAAGTCGTGCAGTCTGTGACTAACAGATCATTAACGGCTGGTCTATGTGGTAACACATCGGGTACGACATCCAAACTCTCACCTATCATTCATCGACCTCAAATATAGCTTTTCATCTGAAAGATGTGTATAGTACCAACTTTACATTGCAGCTCAATCTAATGTTAAACTAGAAAAATATGTGCTATTGGAGGCTAGATGGAGGCGTCGGTGCGCTCACTTTGGTCTTAAAATACTCTTTTTTGGTCATACAGATAAAAGTAACACATCTTTCGAATCTGTAAAGACTCTGTTTAATTTTGTGCACTCACAATAACAACGAAACGTGCTTTTGTAATATAATGAATGCAAATAGGATGCACTTTCTGCCACCTCGGTCTATGTAAACTTCGAAACTCTGTGTATACTCACATGAAAAATATATATATTATATATATAAAATATATATAATCTATAAACAGTCATGTCTACTCTCAAAAAACATTATCAGATCATGTAATCCATATAAAACATGCATACAGATGCTTTAAAGGTTGTATCAGCGATTTCTAGCCTAAAACATAAAGTGTCAAATTCAGCTGACCTTTATTCACGATCCGCTCGCTGCCTGCCCCATAAATTGTCTGTGAAAAAACCGCGTCTCTCTGGTCAGCCTAGGGTCCGAGATATGCCAAAAAAACAATCGGCGCTATCAACAATAACCACAGATAAACAAACCGTGTTCCAACCAATCAGCGTCAGGGGGTTTGGTGTTGTGGACTTTCCTACTGGTGCAGGGATGTGAGGGAGGCGGAGCGAAAGTCCACAACACCAAACCCCTGACGCTGATTGGTTGGAACAATGTTTGTTTTTGCTGTGGAAAGGTTGGTAGTGCCGATTGTTTTTTTGGCATATCTCGGACCCTAGGCTGACCAGAGAGACGCGGTTTTTTCACAGACAATTTATGGGGCAGGCAGCGAGCGGATCGTGATGAAAGGTCAGCTGAATTTTACACTTTATGTTTTAGGCTAGAAATCGCTGATACAACCTTTAATCCTGCGGAGATGACTTCATCTCTTAAACCGAAAACAAAGGAAGCACTAGTTTATCAATAAATTATTAAAACGTTAGTACAGTCTCCTTGCTATTTTTCCCTGACACATTCATAATTGTTATTATATTATATTTTTTTTGCACGTGCTTGAGTGCTTATTAGGGTATGTAGGCAATTAAAGGCTCATTATTATGATTTATATGGTTTATTAATAAACATGTGACTAATAGTCGACTAATGCCTAAAGGAGTAGATAATTTACTCACCCCCTTGTCATCCAAGATGTTTATGTCTTTCTTTGTTCAGTCGTAAAAAGTTATAATAGTTTTTTAAGATAAAAATTTCAGGATTTCTCTCCATATAATGGACTTCTACGGTGCCCCCGAGTTTGAAAAAGTCCGCTTTAAAGGGCTCTAACGATCCCAGCTAAAGAAGAAGGGTCTTATCTAGCGGAACTATTAGTTATTTATATACTTTTTAACTTCAAATGCTCATCTGGTCTAGCTATTCCATTCAATACAGTTAGGATATGTCGAATAGCAATGTAGGACAATTTTGAAGTTGGAGGAGAAAATGAAATAAGAGTTTTTTGACATACACTAACTCTATTGAACCAGAATGAACAGTTCACACAAAGCTTGACAAGACAAGCGTTTGACGTTAAAAAGTATATAAATTGAATTCTTTTTTTAGAAAATAACTGATCGTTTCATTAGTTAAGGCCCTTCTTCCTCGGCTGGGATCATTTAGAGCCATTTGAAGCTGCATTTAACCTGCATTTTGGAAGTTTAAACTCCATTAAAGTCCATTATATGAAATCCTGAAATGTTTTCCTCAAAAAGACATAATTTCTTTACGACTGAAGAAAGAAAGACATGAACATCTTGGATGACAAGGGGGCGAGTACATTATCTGTACATTTTTGTTCTTAAAGTGAACTACTCCTTCAAAATGAATGACTACTAAATCTTTAGTCAAGCAGTGTTGTTTTCGTCAACGATGACGAAATCATTTCGTTGACGCCACTTTTTTTCATGACGATAATGAGACGATGACGAGATAAAAATGGCTCGTTGATGACTAAAACATGACGAGACGTGTGTGAGTTTTTGTTGACGAGACGAGAATAGACGAAAATGTTAGTGGGTGGTCCGTCAGACGTTTAAAATGCATGACATTTCTGCTTATTGTGCATGCCAATTAAAACTTAAAAAGTATCTGACGCTATGGCAAGCCGTTTTAGCATTAAATACTCTTTGCTATACTAGTATGGCAAGCCGTTTTAGCATTCCATCCTTGTTTGTCTTTTATGTTCTAAAACATTCCTTCATTATTGTAATTATTGGTGAAAATAGTCGATCCGGAAGCTCACATTGTGTTGAACTATAGATCTGCTATTTTCAGAACTTATAAGTGACACTACCCAACAGCAAAATACTTACTGACCTACATTAATTTGTTAAAAGACTACTTTTTTCCCTTTTTTTGACTAAAACTAGACTAAAACCTTTTTAACTTTTCGTCGACTAAAATTGGACTAAAACTATCACATATAGAAGTGACTAAAATTTGACTAAAACTAAGAAGCATTTTAGTCCATAAGACTAAGACTAAATCTAAGATGGTTGTCAAAAACAACACTGTAGTCAAGGGCAGCTCTATTTTTAACAGTTAAACTTGTCAACCTGGCCAATTGTGATTTTAGCAAGATGTCTAATTGTTAAATTCATAAGCATTCTTGGCTACATTTGACTCATCACGTCTTTAGTAACTGTCGTGTCTGTATTTCAGGTGGATACTTTGAACACAGAGCTGGCAGGAGAGCGCAGTGCCGCCCAGAAGAGCGAGAACGCCCGTCAGCAGCTGGAGCGGCAAAACAAAGAGTTGAAGGCCAAACTGCAGGAACTCGAGGGATCCATCAAATCAAAGTTCAAGGCGTCTATCGCCGCCCTGGAGGCCAAGATTATCCAATTAGAGGAGCAGCTTGAACAGGAAGCAAAGTATGCAACAGTGAAAAGAAACCATTTAAACGCCACATTTTGAATCAGTTAGTGCCAATGGATTTTGTTAATGATCTGTACTCTTCACAGGGAGAGAGCTGCAGCCAATAAGATTGTGCGCCGCACAGAGAAGAAACTCAAGGAGGTGTTCATGCAAGTGGAAGATGAGCGTCGCCATGCCGACCAGTACAAAGAACAGGTGAATGAAACCTGAATCCTAATCTTCCTTCTCAAAGTCTACTGAGCCCGGCTGCTTATACTGAATAAATGCAGAACAAATTAAGTTTCCACTTTCCAGGTCTCAGAAATTTTCGTGGGCTGAAAAAAACCTAATATTGTGAAACATATTTTCTATTTGAATATTTTTTTTTTTTAAATATAATTTATTCCTGTGATGTAAAGCTGATTTTATTTCTTTTTTTAGCATCTTTAGTTCAGTCTTAAGTGTCACATGATCCTTCAAAAAGTATTCTAACGCTATACTATACTCTACAACACTGTACTCATTCAGTTTCTAAAGTAGCTAAATTCAGTTTCAGATTTACAACCCTAAACATAATGTACAATAAACTGTAGTTAGTTGCTTCTCATTCTGTCATTTATAGTGAAGGACGCAAAATTTTCAGAATTTTTGTTTGTCTTTTAGATGGAGAAGGCAAACTCCCGCATGAAGCAGTTGAAGAGGCAGCTGGAGGAGGCTGAAGAAGAGGCGACTCGAGCGAACGCCTCCCGCAGGAAGCTGCAGAGAGAGCTGGATGATGCCACTGAAGCTAGTGAGGGTCTGAGTCGAGAGGTCAACACGCTCAAAAACCGCCTCAGGTACAGGGGATGTGCCAATACAATCAGTACTTTAGATCCATGTATTGTTATGCCTGTTTGTGCATGTCGTTTTCTAATTTTGTAATGAAGCCGCATGTGGTCAGACACATGAGCATGATCTGTTGAGAAGCATCACTGCTGTTATTCATTGCCATTGCAGACACAAAATGGATAAAAAAAAAAGTGGGTCAACTGTAAGTACAGACAAGCAATTTCTCATATGCCAAAATTTGAATATTTGGCTTAACTAAAAAAAATTAAAAGGTGAACTTGAAGTACTAGAATTGCTTAAACTGAAATAAGTTATGCTATATAGAAATATAAAAACGACAAAGCAAAATTACTAAAAACAAAATCAAATTAATGCTAAATAAAATATTTTTAAAATATCAAAGGCACATAAAATTACTAAAAAAAATAAAAAAAATAAATAAATAAAAATGACAAGCACATAAAACTACTAAACTGAAATAGAAATAAAGCTGTAATTAAAACCAAATACTTTTTAATAAAATTGCTAAAACTGAAATAATGCAAAATGTTCTTTAACTAAAAAATGGCAAAATCGCAAAATTACTAAAACTGAAATAAAATTAAAGGCAAATATTTTTTAAACTAATTAAAATTACAAAAGCACATACAATTACTAAAAAGCACATCAAATTGCTATAAATGAATGCTAAGTGAAAAAAGACACTATCACAAAAATACTAGAACTTAAAATTCAAGCCAAATATTTTTAAAACTAATAAAAATGACAAAAGCATGTAAGAAAATTACTAAAATTGCAATAAAATAATTGCTAAATATTTTTTTAATAAAAAGACAAAATCAAAGTTTCTAAAATTGAAATAAAATTAAAACCAATATTTTTTAAATCTAATAAACAGCAAAAGCACATACAATTAATAAATTGATCAAAAGAAATCTCTAAAAATAACAAAAGCTCATTAAATTAGTAATACTGTAATAAATGAATGATAAATATTTTTTAATTAAAATACACAATCAACATTTCTAAAATTGAAATAAAATTAAAACCAATATTTTTTAAAACTAATAAACTGCAAAAGCACATACAATCACTAAATTGCTGGATAGAAATCTCTAAAAAACTACAAATAACTTAATAAAACTAAAATAAATTAAAGCTAAATGTTTTTTTAACTAAACAATGACACAATCACAAAATTAATAAAACTGAAATTAAAGCCAAATATTTTTTTAAACTAATAAAAATGAGACATAAAATGACTAAAACTGCAATAAAATAAATAATTAAATGGTTAAAATGGACAAGCTCATCAAATTACTAAAACTAAAATAAATTAATGCTAAATATTTTTAAGCTAGAAAATTACAAAATCACAAAATTACTAAAACTGAAATTCAGTTAAAGCCAAATATTTTTCAAACTAATAAATATAAAACTAATAAAAATGACAAAAGAGCACATAAGAAATTTGTTAAAACTGCAATAAAATAAATAATTGCTAAATAGAAATAATTCAAGTTAAAAATTACAAGCTTATTAAATTACTAAAATCAAAATAAATGAATGCTTCCTTTTTAAAAATATATCTAAAAGATGACAATTACTAAAATAAAAATAAAATCAAAGCTAAATAAAATCAAAGCTAATATGAAAGCTAAAAAATAACTGCAATAAAATAAATAATTGCTAAATAGAAATAAAAAAAATCAAAATCGCTAAAAATGAAAAGGTCATCAAATTACTAAAATTCAAATAAAATTAAAAATTAAAATATTTTTTAAACTAATAGAAATGACAAAAGCACATAACAAAATTACTAAAACTGCAATAAAATAAATAATTGCTAAATAGAGAAAAAAAACTGTTAAAAATGAAAAGGTCTTTAAATAAATGAATGCTATCCTTTTTTCTTTTTTTTTTATATATCTAAAAGATGACAAAATTACTACAACTGAAATAAAATCAAAGCTAAATATTTTTTAAAAACTAAACAATGACACAATCACAAAAATTACCAAAACTGCAATAAAATAAATAATTGCTAAATAGAAAAAAACCTGTTAAAAATGAACAGGTCATTAAATTATTAAAATTTAAATAAATGAATGCTATCCTTTTTTCTTTGTTCTTTTAAATATATCTAAAAGATGACAAACTTACTACAACTGAAATAAAATCAAAGCTAAATATTTTTTAAAAACTAAACAATGACACAATCACAAAAATGACCAAAACTGCAATAAAATAAATAATTGCTAAATAGAAGAAAAAAAAACTGTTAAAAATTAAAAGGTCATAAAATTATTGAAATTTTAATAAAATTAAATAAATTAATAAAAACTAATAGAAATGACAAATGCACATAACAAAATGACTAAAATGGCAATAGAAATAAAAAATAAATAGAAATATTAAAAAACTGCTATGACAAGCTCATCAAATTACTAAAATCGAAATAAATTAATGCAGTATTTTTTTTATATATATATATATCTAAAAGATGACAAAATAAGTAAAACAGAAATAAAATCAAAGCTAAATATTTTTAAAACTAATAAAATGACAAAACACCTAAAATGAAAACTGAAATATGTGTAAAAATCAATAATAATAAATACTTAAATAGTATATAAATAGAGTATCACTGTGTTGGGTAACACTCTCTAACGCCTTGTTGACTGTCTCCTGCAGACGAGGAGGTCCTGTCAGCTTCTCCTCCAGCCGTTCTGGCCGCAGACAGCTGCAGATGGAAGGGGAATTTTCTGACGACGACGGAGACAGCAAGGCCAGCGACCTGAACGAGAACCCGCCGCCTCCAGCAGAGTAGAGCACAGCGCCCTCCTGTGGTCATCCAGCCCCACTGCTTCCTCATTCTTCTCCTTTAGCCGTGTGGGCTCAGCGGTGCAGAAAGAGGACCAGTGAGCGACGTGAAAACACAACTACACTAACACATCCACACACACTCAGACATAAGCTACCCTCAAACCTCCATTTCTATCCCCTCCCTACCAAGGGAGCATCAACTCTGCCTTATTCTCAATACAAGACGCTTCAAGACCGAGCGCACTCACGCCAATTAGTGTTTCCTGCAACTGTAGCCGCGCTCACGACAGTGCATTTCTTGCTTCGTGTACACGAATGTGCTCATTCACAAGAGCGAAAGCGTTCACTCCGATCTAGTTTAATGATGTAAAACCATCAGCTAGCTAAGCAAACGTGACGGATTGGATCTTAGTTGTACAGTACAGTTCACGCTCTGCAGATTTGGGGTCGATAGAGATGCATGTGCTGCTCGTTCGCTACACTAAAAGAAAAAAAATAAAGTCCTGTGGCACTGGACCGGATCTGAAACGGACCAGAAAATGAAAAACTGTGAAAAAAAGCTGCTCGCTTCAGCATCTCATTAACATTTAAACACATGAAATAGTTAAAGCAAGAAGAAGAAGAAGAAGTCGTGCTGCGTTTATCTTCATTTAACTCGAAGCCTGTTTGGGAGATTTAGCTGCCAGGCGCTTTGTGTTTTAAGAGTTTGGATGTAATCTGCGAATCGCCTTTAACTGCACATCCTAAGAAAGCCATATAAGGCCACTTCAACTGGAAAGGAAATATGAAGTATTCTGGATGCAAATGCACATCAAGACTTTACCTATGTAATCTCCTTAAGGTTTTTTCCCCCCTATATGTGACAGTATGATGGTACTTCTCAAATCCAGCTGCTCTATTAGATACACTACAAGTGAAACAGCCACCAAAGGAAGTTTATCAGAGGTTAAAATGAAGGACGAGGTTGGAAACGGTCCGGACGTTTCATCAGCGCTGAAAGCAACTGGAAATACACGTTAATTGACGGGCACTTGACTGAATTTTCGTAACTCGATTGGAAGTTTTGAACACTAGTAGTATTATAAAGATGATTGGAAAGTGTACTAACCTGTTCCACTGTTAGCATTTAATGACGTGTTTCTTAAAGTGCCTTAGACACTAATTAGAAAACATCCATGAAACGTATCAGTAATGAAGAAAGGCTAACACGAAGGCGAAACTGGCTGAAGGCAATTGAAATAAAATGCTATGTAACCCTTTTGTTTTGTTGTTCTTTTGTATTTTACTCTGCTATGAATCATATCCAGTTATATAGGTCTCGTATCCCATCTGAGGGAAATCAGTGTTAATGTTGGTTTGATATACAAGAAGCCTCGGCCTTTGGCGGCGAGGAGCGAGCGTGATTTCATTTGGTTTAAAGCTTTATCATCCATGATCTAGTTACTATTATTGCAGTTATCATTATTATTGCTATATTATCACTTCTACTATAGGACTGGCTGTTGACAACCAGGCGTTCAACTGCAAATGTCTCTCCTCTTGTTTTTTTTCTCTTGTATACTGTAACTATTTGTAGATGACAGTGAGTTTTGTAAAGGAAAAAAATAAAACATTCATTGTAGAAGAAGCATGCTTTCTCCTGTTTCTGAAGTTGCTCTTCGTTTCTTATTGAAATAAAAAGTGATGAGTGCTCATCATGGTTTAATATGTTAAATCGTGGTTGACTAATAGGCATTTCTTTAATGCTCGGTGTACACTTATGAAATATAGGAATTTATATATGAATTATATCTATTATATATTATGTGTCTTCTAGGAATTTATATAAGAATTGTATCTATATATGCACTATATATGTTCACAATTAAGATTATATTAATTTGCTGTGCATATTTATTTGCTATATTTGTGCTATATATAAATATTGTGCATATACATATATTAGTGGTGGGCCGTTATCGGCGTTAACGTGCTGCGTTATATATTTAATTGTGCATAAATAATTTTTATGCAATATATTTATGTCATATCTCTCTCTCTATATATATATATATAATTGTGCATATATGCAATAGCTTTATATGCTATATCTGTCTATATGCATGATTATATATACATATTTATTTGCCATATATTTGATATATATCTCCTATGCACAATACTGTATTGAATATTTATTTTGCTATTTCTATTTATGTAATATATTTAAGTGTTATATTTATGTGCTTAATATTGTGCATATTTATTTGAAATATATTTATATGCTCTATGCATTATATTATATATGCATAATATTTTGAATTTATATGCAATATATTTTGCTATATATATATATCTGTACGCACTACATATGCACAGTTCTATTAACATAATTAAAATTGCATATATATTTGCAATATATTTGTATGCTATACATCTGTCTATATATGCACTATTAGTAGTGTGCATAAATATTTTGACATATGTGCACAATTAATATTATGCATATATTTTTTGATATATTGTGCTCTATCTATATGCAGTATATTTATATTATATAGGCAATATATTTGCTATATCTATATATATGCATGATTACTATTATGCATATATATTTAATGTAATATATGTATTTGTTATATATATATATATATATCTGTGCATATTTATATGCAAGATTTATATACTATATCTATAAGCATGAATAATATTGTGGTACTATATATTTATAGGCAAGATTTACTATATATATACTATACATATGCAGTTAATATTGTGCATATATTTGAATGCAATATGTGTTATACATGTGCATGAATAATATTGTCATATTTATATGCACTGTATGTGTATATATATATATATATATATATATACATACACACATACACATGAAATATATATGCACAATATTAATCTGCATTAATCTAATATTAATATGAATATATATCTACATGCACGATTAATATTGTGCATATATATTTCTTCAGATGAACAATTTAAATGTGTAACCAGCGCTTAAAATTACTCAAAAATGAATTTGCTATTCATTTATAAGTATTAAAATGGCTAATATATTGACCTAATATGATATATAATGAATTATATATATTGTAAACACGGGCGCTCAGTAATGCCAGTAACATCACGACAACCACATCCGCCAATGTTTTTTATTGAATTAATTTGTAGAGCTTGTACTTGAAACAAAAATGACAGCTTCTTAATTCCAGAATCAAGACAAAAATAATCTACCCAAATAAAGATTTTTTTTCCAAGGCGAGCATCAGTTAAAATTACGCCCACCCACTTCAGCATTTTTAGAAAATAAAATAAAGCAATATATAAAATTCAATTTTTAAAAGTCAGTCCATCACAATATCCACAGAGACGACCAGAGACCACACATTTAGGATGTTTCACAGAGCACGCGCACACACACACACACACACACACACCTGACCTGTTGCTTGTCAACTCTGAGCTATCGCTGTCATCTTTGGTGCCATTTCTCATTTGAACACAGTCATAAGATGCAAGTGAGCAGTGCCAGACATTTTGAAACAAACAGGATGAAATGGATGAGAGACATGGAAGGAAGAACTAACGGTCCAGTGAGGTAACAGAGAAGGGACGCGACAAACCTATCAAACGCACTCAGAAAACACACGCACACGCAAACACAACTAATGGCAAAAGTGGAGCTCTAAGCAACTTTGCATTGAAGCATTTACAGTCCTGCATAGTTATTCAAACTTACAAACTAAGGCGTTTTATTGACAGTCTTGGGAGTTCTTGTACTGATATTATAAGCAAAACTAAACTGAAAGTTCAAGTAGGCTATAATCTCATCACTTTCCTCTATGAAAAGCTTTCACACATGATTCATTCATCCGTAAAAGAATGTTTTTTTTCCCTTTCACAAGGTCCAGTGAGATACGCAGCACCAAAGACAGCAAGACATCTGCACGCACAGATGAAAGGAACATCATACGTACTGACCTCCAAAGAAAATAGATCACATAATATTAATGTATATTTTATATACATACCCATTTTATTCTACTAATACACTTAAACATCATCATAATATGTCCCTGTCAAAAAATTATAAATAATTTACCCATATGTATTATTAACAGCTACTATTCTAACAGTCTGTAGAAGGAAACGGTTGGACTATCACATCCCTTTAGGAGTTTGAACAAAAATCTACTAAGAAAATAAACACAGGAATGCACGTTTCCAGCCGACATTAACTTAAATAGAAATTATGTTGCTTTGTTTCGTACTCCTCTCGCTTCCTCTAGCTCTATGTCCACAGTGATTAAGGTCTTGTGTAAACATGTTGACCAACAAAAAAAAAATATTCAAATGCACCCCGCTCACTCCAATCATCCAGAACACTGATCGATTAAAAGCAGAATGACGTTAATTGAAGAAGGGTCGTTCATTTCCGTCTGAATGAAAGCTCAGGAGGTGTCCGTCCTCGAGAAACCGAGCAGCTGAAAAAATCCGTCGCCAGCGGTGTCCACTTGTACATTCTGGTTGTGACGGTCAGTGGGATTTCCTCTTCGTTTCTCCCCCCTGACTTTGGTTTGCATCTGAAGAAAATACAGACAGTTAAAAGATTGCACGAAAAATGCATTTCAAATGATCTGTTCCAAAACCCAGCGGGCGACATTTGCCAACGAAAAAATGCCTTAGAAAATACCTCGGTTGGCCTCTAGTCTTTGTGGATGAAATCCCAGAATACACTGACAAGCTTGAGAAGTGAGGCGGGTAAATAAAGGCAAGTTATTTATGATTTTATTTCATTCAAATGGTTTGCTCTTGATAAATGCTAATTTGACTACACAACCAGTCAAAAGTTTTTGAACGGTAAGATTTTGTTTTTTAAAGGTTTTTTTTAAAGCAGCATTTATTTGATTCTAATTGCAGAAAAAGCAGTAATATTTTTACTAATGTAAATAACTGCTTTCTATTTAAATATATTTTAAAATGCAATTTATTCCTGTGATCAAAGCTACATTTTCAGAATTATACTCCAGTCTTCAGTGTCACATGATCCTTCAGAAAACATTCTAATATGCTGATTTGCTGTTCAAGAAACATTATCAACGTTTAAAACAGTTGAGTACATTTTTCAGGATTCTTGATGAACAGAAAGATCCAAAGATCAGCATTTATCTGAAAAAAGCTTTTGTAACATTACATACTATAGCATTCAAAAGCTAGGAGTCAGATTAATTTTGTTTTTTGGAGGGAAACAAATGATAGAAATTAATACTTTTATTCAGCAAGGATGCTTTAAATTGATCTAAAGTGATGATAAAGACATTTTATATTACAAAAGATTTCTATTTTAGATAAATGCTGTTCTTCTGAACTTTCTATTCATCAATAATAATTCAAATAAACCTGAAAACATTCAACTGAGCTGTTTGACAATGTTTTTTGCGCAGCAAATCAGAATATTAGAATGTTTTCTGAAGGATCATGTGACTGGAGCAATGAATCGATCTCTTCACTACAGTTACGTTACTGCATGAAAAAAGCAATAATGAACATCGGAAGGTAAGCTGAAAGGAACAGCACAACTTACTAAAATGCATCATGTCTCATGTAAGCGCTGAATCGGTGTTTGAACAGTTTGTAAGCAATCTCAGGTGACTACATTTACCTCAGGAAATAAATTTAAGTAGGTCAAACGTTTACATACACCTTGCAGATTCAGCTAAATGTTAATTATTTTACCAAAATAAGAGGGATCATACAAAATGCATGTTACTTTTTTTATTCAGTACTGACCTGAATGAGATTTTACATAAAAGTGAATAATGACCCCGTTCAAAAGTTTACATACACTTGATTCTTAATACTGTGTTGTTACCTGAATGATCCACAGCTGTTTTTTTGTTTAGTGATAGTTGTTCATGAGTCTCTTGTTTGTCCTGAACAGTTAGACTGCCCGCTGTTCTTCAGAAAAATCCTTCAGGGCCACTGATCTATCAGGTCCCATATATTCTCTGGTTTTTCAGCATTTTTGTGTATTTGAACCTTTTTTTTGAATGACTGTATGATTTTGAGATCTATCTTTTCACACTGAGGACAACTGAGGGACTCATATGCAACTATTACAGAAGGTTCAAACGCTCACTGACGCTTCAGAAGGAAACGCGATGCATTAAGAGCTGGGGGTGAAAACTTTTGAACAGAATGAAGTCATTTTTCTTATTTTGCCTAAAAATCATTTTATTTTTAATTTAGTACTGTCTTTCAGAAGCTACAGAAGATACTTGCATGTTTCCCAGAAGACAAAAGTTACATTTGCCCTGATCTTCAAATTCAAAAGGTTTTCACCCCCGGCTCTTAATGCATCACGTTTCCTTCTGGATCAAACACAGTATTAGGAATCAAGTGTATCTACATTTTTGAACAGGGACATTTTTATCAATTGAACTTTCTTTTGTGGACTATATGTAAACATCTTGTATGTGAAACAGCTTATTCCAAGTCAGTACTAAATAAAAAAAAATGCATTTTGTATGATCCCTCTTATTTTAGTAAAATAATTCGCATTTAGCAGAATCTACAAGGTGTATGCATGTAAACTTTTGGCCTCAACTGTACTAACATCATTTGGAAGTTGATATAAAACTGCCTTATGTACAGTTTACATGCTTGTACCCAACCTTGAGTGTACATCTAAAAAATAATGTAATAGTTTGGACTTGGTTCACCCAAAAAATGAAAAATCTGTCATTAATTACTCACCCTCATGTCGTTCCAAACCCGTAAGACCTTTATTCATCTTCGCAACAGAAATGAGGATATTTTTAACGAAACCGGAGAGCTTTCTGAACCTGCATAGACAGCAACACAACTGACACATTCAAGGCCCATAATTTCTTATTTTCTGTGTCAGTCTTAGACGCACATTTATGATAGTAGTATGCGTTGTGGTACTGTCATGAATGTGCATCAAAGACTAACATGGAAGAGAAGAAATTGTTCAATAAAGTTATTTATTTTTTTATAAAAGTATTGTCAAAGCTTCTTAAAATTACAGTCAAACCACTGATGTCACATGGACTACTTTAACAATGTCTTTACTACCTTTCTGGGCCTTGAACCTGGTACTTGCTTTGCGTCTATGAAGAGTCAGAAAGCTCTCGGATTTGATCAAAAATATTGTAATTTTTGTTCAGAAGACCAATGAAGGTCTTATGGGTTTGGAACAATTATTGACAGAATTATTGGTTTTGGGTGAACTGTTCCCTTTAAAATACCAAATGACAGGGTTTCCTCAACTTTCCTGTATAGTTGAAAGAATTAGTTTTCTTTCATTATGAAACTTTATAGGCTGCAGCACCTGAAATATTTCCAAATGAATCGAATCAAAATTGTATAAATGTAATTTGTGTCAATACCCAGCCCTGGTCGAGCTCCTCAAGAGAAGCGGCCTAAACGTGTCCCATTTAACGGTAACAATAATCACGTGAGGTTTCACTTAGAAGGTAGCAGCCATCAGCACACTAGGTTTTGGAACAGAGCTAAAGTCACACTAATGAAACACAAAACAGGATTGAAACAAGCAGAGGAATAAAGGAACGGTCAACAACCCAAAACTACGACAGAGCAACAGTGAGCTGGAGGAATTCTGCAGCGTTTACCTGAGAAAGCAAGCTGCAAGTGGGGAGGTAGAGCAACCTGAGACCCTGGCTGAAGACTCTTAAACAGATCTGGGGGACGGCAGGACAGGTGGAAAGAAAGATGGACAGAGGGAGAGATGGAAGAGCGCACAGCAATCCAGGAGCAAATGAGATGGCAGGAATGCAGCACCAAAACAGGATGCCAAGTGGAGAAAGAGGAAGAAAATTGAAAAAACAGATTAGGGAGACAACAATAGAGACTCGGACAAGCCACATCACATAAACACGGCCAAACACGATACAAGCCAACATAAAAGCGCAGAAACATTGTGTACACACACTTACTCTGTGCCAGGGTGTATCCTGAGTTGGTAGCGGGTGAAGCTCCCATGGTGCTGCAGCCAGGAACTCCAGGGCCTGGAGGGTTGAAGTTGAGGAGCGAGGGGAACTGGAAGGGTAGAGAAACAGGCACTAGACCCCCGAGCATCCCGAAACCCAGGGGGAGGGAGGGGGGCACTGAGCCCAAGAGGTTACTTCCTGAAGCTGAAGACGCCTGCGGAAAAGAGGGGGCTTGATTAATGCTTAGATTGTTTAGGGGGGAAAAACATGTTGGAAAAAGTTTAGACACCTGAATATTTGGCATCCAAGTACACTGAATAACAAAACCGAAACTATATTTGCAAGCAATCTTTTGGCCAAGGCCCACTTTAAAATGTTACTGCCCAATCTCAAGTTCGCTCATTTCTATTTAAAAAAGATTTCATGGAAATTATCCACCAATGTTGTTGACAGGTCACTTTCAATAATATAATGATAAATAAATATGATCCATTCTACAGAACTTGTCCAAACTGCTGTCCCACAACCAAAAATCATACTTAAAAAAGCATTTAAGTATTCAAATCTTATAAGTTTACTAAAATCCTTCTATTATTTATTGAAATCCACAATATTATTTAAAAATATTAGTAAGCTTATATATAAAACAACCATTTATTTGGTACTTTCAAGTTAGAAAATATAAAATAAATATATATTTTCTTTGTAAAGGTAAAAAAAAAAAAAAAAAAAGTGTCCCGCATTTTTATATCACTACCAAAAGTGTACATTTCAGACTGATTTTAATTACACCCCTACATTTATGATCGGGAAATATTCCTGTGTCCCACTCTCTCATAGCTAGAAGGTGTGAGTAGATAGGCCCCATCATTTTGAGGCAAATCTGTTCAAAAGTCTAAAAATCGGTGTGTAACTTTAAAGAATGGCACTAACAAATACCATTTTTCTATAGTTAAACACTTTTGGGAGTTATTCCGTAACATTTAGTTTTTGTGTATAACTGTTCAGAACTGTGCTAGCTAACCATGTGCTGATTAGCATCTTTGAGCTAGCTTCAAAAGTATCTAAAATTGTCACCACGGTTACGACTAAAACATTTGGTGAAGTTTCGTTTGTGACTATGATTTTTTGGGTGGCATTCCATAAAATTGTCAAGACTTTGCAAGGGTGCTTTAAATTGATCAAAAGTGATGATAAAGACATGTTACAAAAGATTTCTATTTCAAATAAATACCGTTCTTCTGAACTTTCTATTCAAAGAAACTTGAAAAAATAAAATAAAAATAAAAATCTACTCAGCTGTTTTCAACGTAATAATAAATGTTTTTTGAGCAGCAAATAGGAATATTAGAATGATTTCTGGAAGATCGTGTGACTGGAGTAATAATGCTAAAAAAAATTCAGCTTTGAATTCAAAGGAATAAATTACACTTTAAAATAGAAAATCCTTAGAAAACATTTCATACGGTAAAAATATTTTAAACTTTTACTGTTTTTGCTGTACTTTGGATCAAATAGACTTGGTGAGCAAAGAGACTTATTTAAAAAAATAAATAAAAATTAAAAATCTTACTGTTAAAAAAAACTTTTGACCGCTAGTGTCTGGTGTAAAAATTAAAATTCATGTCAGAAGTAAGAATAACAAGGGCTCTGACAAACACTCTTTAAACACTTAAATTATTTTAATCGGAGCCATACCAATAACGATTAAATGCTTAATATCAGTGCCGATAATTGATCAACCCATACTTTAAAGTCAGCTGTAAACACTTTAAACATACTGTAAGAAGAGTTTGCACAGAAATCACAATAAAATTCTTTTAATTTAACAATTAAAAAAAAAAAATGCAGATCAAAGACTTTCCAATGTCAAATTAATAATATTGCATCAAATACACTTCAAAAGGCTTAAAAGGCTTAAAAAACAAAACACACACACAACTAAAATAACAGCCTCTGAGTGAAAAAAGACTCATGGACACTGGAAAAGCACAGCACAAACAAAGGCAAGGTAATGATTAATGACTAATGACTCTCAGGGAACACACATACTGATCTACTAAGTGACTACTGAAGTTGCTTTGCATAAAAACAGCTGCCAAATGCGTACATGTAAAGTACTACCACTGAGAGCCAGCAACTGCAGAAACAGGTCGAGCATGACTAGACAATTTGGAGTGATTGAGGCTGCTGGACTCACCTGTGACAGATGAGAGGAGACAAGAGAAGGAGAGGGCAGGGTCATGGCTGACGCCCGACTCGTTGAAGACTTGGCACTCTGACTAGTCCCTCCCATTGTCCTTTGTCGCTGGCTGTGATTGGCTGGTACTGCTGAAGGGGAGGGGCTACCGTCTTGGCAAAGGGGTGTGGCCATCAGGGTGGTGCTGGTGGTGTTTGCACCACCGCTGGGTGGACTAGTGGATTTGTGTCCACCTGCAAAACTGTAACTGGCCTGTCCTGAGCCGGATTTGACTCCGGATCCCACTGCGGTGCCTTGTGCGGTAAACGGCGGCCTGAAGGCTGGACTCTTGGGGCCGTATTGGTGCGAGCTGGGGATCATTTGAGGCCTGGGGTGGATGAGAGAGGGAGATGACGAAGGCGAGGGTGAGGATGAAGGAGGAGGAGTAGGGGCAGGGGGTCGCGGCGTGAGTTTGATTATGGGAGAGCTGCTACTGTGGGAAGACTTGGTGAGCGTGGCCTGCATGGGCGTGATGAAGTTTGACTGGTTGTGTGGCATTGAGGGAGTCTTGGCCTGTGATAGCAAAGTGGAAGGAGAGGAAGTAGTTGGAGGAGGAGATTGCTGAGGGCTCTTGGCGTTCATCTGTGAGGGATGAGTGTTCATACGAGGCTGCTGCTGGGAAACCACAGTGCCGCCACCAGTAGTGGATTTATTAGCGCAGTTTTTTGCTTGTCCGACAGGGGGCGGAGTCTGAACCAACTTCACTCCCATTGTCCCAAATGACCTCTGCTGTGGAGGCAAGAGGGGCGAGGCGGTTGGGGGCGGACGGGGCTTTGCAGACTGCGCCGTGTTCATTCCTGAAATGCCAGCTCTGTGACTGGCCGTTCCCGAGGGTCTCTGCACAAGCCCGCCTTCCTTTAGTATCACGAAGCTCTCGCCTCGCATGGAAGATGCAGGAGACGAGGTGAGCGGAGAGGAGAGGGAAGGAGAGGTAGATAGAGTGCTAATATTCGCCACAGAGATACCAGAAGACTCCATTTTCGCTGGAAGGGTGGAATGTGACAAAGGGGAAGAGTAGTGGCCGACTCCAGATGAGGATCCGTGGGCGCTGGGAGAAGAGACGGCGGGGACGCCGTTGTTTGGCGTCAGACCCTTGGCAGCGTTACTGAGGAGAGCGAGAGCTTGGGAAATGGAGTCCAGAGAGTTTGCTGCCAGATCCTCATCTAGTGAATCCGAGAGGCAGATGGGTTCAGAGGGGGAGGAGGGTGGTCTGCACGCTGGGGCGGGTAAGGCAGGCGAGGCAGAGGTGGATCCAACCCCTGGAGCAGGTCTCTGTGTCCAGCTGACGTCCTAGAAAACACAATAGCAAATACAGAACTTAGAAATGTGACCACAGTCAACAGGAGGACAAATAAAACTCAGACAAATCTGAGTATATGGATGCAATTGTGGAAAACTGGTTCAATTTTACATACCGTCATTTTGGCAGCTTTTGGAGTTGGAACAATCCTTTTCTTGCCCCTGTTGTGGAAAACAATTCAACAATCACAATTAGACATTAATAAAGAATTATTGGAGTAGTTTAAAGACCTATACAATAGTTTACACCAAGATAAATAATCATAATAAACATTTTAATTTGAATGTTAAAGGGTTAGTTCACCCAATAATGAAAACTCTGTCATTATTTCCTCCTCACCCTCATGTTGTTCCAAACCTGTAAGACCTGTTCATCGTAAAAACATTTGATGAAATCCAAGAGCTTTCTGAGCCTGCATAGACAGCAATAACTACCACATTGAAGGCCCAGAAAGGTAGTAAGGACATCGTTATAATAGTCCATGAGACATCAATGGTTCAACCAGAACGTTGTAACTCTTCGTGTACAAAAATAACTTTATTCAACAATTTCTTCTCTTCTGTGTCAGTCTTCGATGCACATTCACGAGAGTGCCACAAAAAATTTGAAAAGTTATCCTCTATCAAAATCTTCAGGCATGTTTATGAATACTGTTTTTTGCACAGTGTGCGTCTTTCATCAGTTTGTAAACAAGAATGCAGGACCACACACGCCTTGTGGTATTCCCACAAAACGTGACTGACACGGGAGAAGAAATTGTTAAATACAGTCATTACTTTTGTTTTCTTTGCACAGTAGTAGTATTCTCGTAGCTTCATAAAATTGCGGTTGAACCACAGATGTTACATGGACTATTTTAATGATGTCCTTACTACCTTTCTCGGCTTTGAATGTGTCAGTTGTGTTGCTGTCTATGCAGGTTCAGAAAGCTCTCGGATTTCATCAAGAAATATCTTTGTGTTCTTAAGATCATCGAAGGTCTTACGGGTTTGAAATGAGGTTGAGTAATTAATGACAGAATTAAAATTTCTGGGTTAACTATCCCTTTAATTCAACAGATTCAACCAATAAGATTTGCATTTATGGTCACATGTCCAGGGCTGCTACTGCTGTTACATAGAACTACGACTTGGCAGTGCACACAAACAGGATTTAGTAGAGGAACACTTCAGAAATTACTCTCCATTTACTCCTGCATTTGGAGTTGTTTAATGAACACCATTGCGAATACAAAAATCTGAACGGCTGTTTGAAAACATGTAAATACAGTTTGACCTCCTTTCTTCTCTCTGACAAGCGGGTGTCAGAATCAGAAAGTTGCACAGGAATATTTATGCCTTTCTATCCACCTTATTATTCTCGTAAGAGTGAGAATTTCTAAATTTTATGGGTTTGGCTTGCAGTCTCATTGGCATCCAGCTATTTTTACCTGTACAAACCAGCTCGCTTTGCTGCTTGATATTGCAAATGGGTGTGTCTTACCATATTATTTTAATGTATTATCTTAATTGTGAACACACTGGTTTGTAGTGCAGACAGTTTTACTGATTTCTGCACATTGTTAATCTTCTTTCTTCACTTCCCTGTAGCAGCTAATGAACAGATTTCTTCCATAGGTTTACTTGCACATTGAAGAATAAGGTGGATAAATGCCACCAAAAGTAATTTCTGTGCATTGGTCTTAACAGACAAACCACATATGAAAATTTGGTCAGACATTAATTCCAAAAAATTGCGTTGATATGAACAGGCCTTAAAAGAGATTCTCCACATGATCCCAGTGCCCTTCATCAAGACTCTGTACCTTTTTAGACATCTGATTTCCACTGCAAAAATCAAACCTTCCGTCTTTAACCTACTGTCTACCCACTCCCTCTTATGATTTGTTCAGCTCTGTGCAGTCAAATCTACTTCAAGAACAAAGTGGCCAACGCCGGTTGCTCATTCTCTCAAAATCCACTTAATACATGCTAAGAACTTCAAGAAAGAGATAATATAGCAGGTTTTTGCCATCCACCACACAAACAGAGCAATGGAATTTGCTTCCTTATTTTTCATGCACTGCAACAGATATCAACTTAATTAAATTACAATGACAGCAACAATAAAGCTATTCATTTTTTTGTTAAAATGAAGTCTATTTTAGCACCGTAAATTTTCTATTTTGACACCAATTCCACAAAAATTTACCACATTTTCTCTCTAACTCAACATTGCCATACAAACGCATTAATTGAAGTTTGAGAGGCTCCCCTAAAATAAAGAACTAACGTTATGTTATACGTGTTGTCCTCTAGGCAAGGAGATATGAGAGACCACTCACAAACCCTATTAATATTTCAGGATGTCTGCCATCAACTGAAAGAAGAACATCTATAGCAGCATAAGGTGCTCGAAATATAACTTCTCAATGAAACATTAGAGTGTCATTTCAAGGGGTAAAATTGGAGAATGCAAAAACACAAATTACAAAACATTTCAAATAAACATAAAATTACTAATGCACAACCCCATTACAGATTCTTATTATTTTTCTCTGCATCATTCCAATTTTTATAAACCAGCCAGGGGGGAAAAAAAAGTTTAAAATTCCAAATATTTGAATTAATCATTTCCTATATTCATAAATCTTTATTAGTATGCTTACTTTGTCGGTAATCTTTAGCCAAACCTTTTTAATACAGCAGCAAGACCCAGATATTTATGCATTGACATTAAACTTCTCATGTACGCCTGTTAAACACAAGCTTTAGGATGGATGTATATACACACAGTCAAAAGTTTGTTTAAAGAAGTCTCTTCTGCTCACCAAGCCTGCATTCATTTGATCCAAAGTACAGCAAAAACAGTAACATTTTGAAATATTTTTACAGTTTAAAATAACTGTTTTCTGTTTGAATATTTTATAAAATGTAATTTATTCCTGTGATTTCAAAGCTGAATTTTAAGCATCATTACTCCAGTCACACGATCTTTCAGAAATTGTAATATTCTGATTTGCTGCTCAAAAACATTTATTATTATTATTATTATTATGATGATGATGTTAAAAACAGCCGAGTAGAAAATTCAGGTTTCTGATTAATAGAAAGTTCAGAAGAACAGCATTTATCTGAAATAGTAATCTGTAACATTATACATGTCTTTATCATCACTTTTGATCAATTTAAAGCACCCTTGTTAAATAAAAGTATTCATGTCTTTCCCAAAAAAATATACTGACTCCAAGCTTTTGAATGGTATAGTGTATACAATATGGTATAATGTTACAAAAGATTCTTTTTTCAGATAAATGTTTTAAAATTACCCAACTGTTTTTAATACTGATAATAATAATAATAATAATAATAATAATAATAATAATAATAAAATTTTCCTTAAACAGCAAATCAGCATATTAGAATGATTTCTGAAGGATCATGTGACTGGAGTAATGATGCTAAAAATGTAGCTTTGATCACAGGAATAAATTACATTTTAAAATATATTCAAATAGAAAACAGTTATTTTAAATAGTAAAAGTATTTCAACATTTTACTGTTTGTGCTGTACTTTGGAGGCTTTGTGAGCAGAAGAGACTTATGAAAAACAGGCAAGCAATTATCTTACATTCCGCCCTTTTAATGCAAACATTAGTGTAAATATATATGAAAAGACTGGTCTACTCACAGGCCAGTGAGGTGACCATGTACTGCACGACTCTCCTTAAAAAGCATCCTAAAAAAAGATAAAAGGAATCTTTTAGTCACATGGTATTTTACTAGAAGAAGGTAACACCAGCACATAGTCAAACACATACCTGGTCTGCATCCAGCCTTTGGGCCAGAGTGGCTTGACTTCATTCTCCATGAAGGCTTTGAGATAGTCCTCCACAGACAGAGAGCACTGCTCCAGCTCATAACAGCTCAGCTTCACACGCACCAGGTTACACAACAAAGTCCTGGGGAATGAAAAGCACAGGTTTATGGGACAGCCCTTGACTTCTTACACTTTCTATTAGTGATTTTAACATGCTAAGGTCTAAACCTGAGTTTGTCATCCCATATGAACTTCTTCCTTGGTCCCATCACTCTCTTTCCTGGTTTCTCTTCATCATCATCCTCCGATCCGTTCTTCTCTCCATCTTCTATCTGCTGCCTGTGACACACACAGTGAATCTTATAATCTCTATATATTAACACCACCTGTTTGTCATTTTCCACAGTGCGTTCCACACATCTAAACAAGCAAATCTTGAAAGCAAATAGAGGCAGGATGTTGGGGAAATATAAAACTTACTTAGCTGCAGCTTTTGCCATGCAGTCCATGTTATATCTGGCGATCTGTTCTGGCATTACGCTGCACACGGCTAGTTTGAGCTTTAACAAGGGTGTGCGTAGACGGTCATCCTAAATAAAGAGAAAGACAACAAGGAGACATTGATGTTAGTTTTCCGTGTTGTGGCTGCTACAAGCTAGTCAATGTAAAATAGTTAAACTACAGTCAAGCTAATCTGAAAATTACTCCATGTATGATATCTAATTTTTTGCAATCAAGATTTATTTATCTGGCAAAAAACTATGGATCGCAGGTAACAGTATTAAACTTGAACAGATAAATAGTGTACTAAATGTGTACAAACAATAAAAAGAAAACACCCTAATTAAACTTCAAATGGATAATGAATAATAGCAGCATTTAACTTAATATTTAGCTTCAAAAGATGAAACAAAACTTGTTTCACACAGCTCGAAGCATGACTGCGACTGCTAATGTTCGACACAGAAAATAGTCATTTCTGGATAACCACAATGAATATTTTAATTATAAAATTGTTAATGGGAATGGCCAACTATAAATTACTACTGCAACGTTGACCGCTGAGAAAATGTATTTAAATAATGAGGACGGGCGTCACATTTACTAAATATTAATGATTATACAAAAAGAAGTCCATGTCCCAAAGTATATCTACAGTTGAGGTCAAAGGTTTACATACACCTTGCAGAATCTGCAAAATGTTAATTATTTTACCAAAATTGATGTTATTTTTTATTTAGTACTGACCCGAGTAAGATATTTCACATAAAAGACGTTTACATATAGTCCACAAGACAAAATAATAGTTGAATTTCTAAAAATGCCCCCGTTCAAAAGTCTACATATGCTTGATTCTTAATACGGTGTTGTTACCTGTATGATCCACAGCTGTGTTTTTTTGTTTAGTGATAGTTGTTCATGAGTCCCTTGTTTGTTCTGAACAGTTAAACTAGCCGCTGTTCTTCAGAAAAATCCTTTAGGTCCCACAAATTCTTTGGTTTTGCAGCATTTTTGTAGCCTGGAAAAATCCAGACCCTAATCGATTAAGATTAAGGGTCTGGCATAGATCAATGAAAACTGTCTAACTGGAGGGGCGGCACCAAGCATGCATTTGAAACTCTCAATGCACGCAATTGGATAACACCACGACCAATCACTAAGTTTTCACTAAGCCCCATACGCTTAGCTACCAGCGGAGCTAACTGATGGATTAAACTCTTGCCGTATCCAGTTGGCAAAACAGCAAAAAAGTCCTACTTACAAAGGAACGATTCGAGCGCGGTTTTCTGTTCCTCTTTTATATGAAAAGCCAAGTTTAACTCGTTCATTGTAGCGGCCAAAGCAGTTTCAAACAACTGGTGTTCATCTGTTTACTATATGATTCGGACGTCGCAGCGCTGTCGTCATCAGCTTAGCTCGCCTCTGGCCCGCCTACATCAGATACACCGATTTGATTGGTTCCCAGAACTGCTTACGTAATGCAGTAACGTGGATCATTGCTCGATGCCAGAGTGTCTTGCAGAGACAATTCAAATTGTGCTCTCGCGAGACCTCTGGATTTCCAGGGTAGCATTTTTGTGTATTTGAACCCTTTCCAATAATGACTATGATTTTGAGATCCATCCTTTCACACCGAGGACAACTGAGGGACTCATATGCAACTATTACAGAAGGAACAAATGCTTACTGATGCTCCAGAAGGAAAAACAATGTATTAAGAGCCAGGGGGTGAAAACTTTTGGAATTTGAAAATCAGGGTCAATGTAACTAATTTTGGGAAACATGTAAATATTTTCTGTAGCTTCTGAATGGCAGTACTAAATAATAAAAAAAATGATAGGCAAAATAAGAAAAATGTAGGCACATCTACATTCTGTTCAAAAGTTTTCACCCCCAGCTATGGTTAAGGTATGTTTTTTGCTTCTGGAGCATCAGTGAGTGTTTTAACCTTTTGTAATAGTTGCACATGATTCCCTCAGTTGTCCTTAGTGTGAAAAGATGATTCTCAAAACCATACAGTAATTGATGGAAAGGGTTCAAATACACAAAAAATGCTGAAAAAACAAATAATTTAAGGATTTTTCTGAAGAACAGTAAGCAATTAAACTGTTCAGGACAAACAAGGGACTCATAAACAACTACCACTAATTTTTTTTTATACATTCAACTATTATTTTCTCTTGTGGATTATATGTAAACGTCTTTTATGTGAAATATCTTATTCAGGTCAGTACTAAATAAAAAAAAAAATGTATGAACCCTCTTATCCCTCTGGTAAAATAGCGTATGTAAACTTTTGACCCCAACTGTATAAACTACTTCAGTCACCTGGATTTAGTCAACTAATTCATAATATTTCAAACTAACCTATTTACTATTTTCATGTCCCAGGAGTGAGAAAGTCTAGAAGAACGTTGTTGTTTTTATAAACATGACATGTACACACTATTTAAAAAAAAATAGCTGACGCAACTTAAAAATCTAGTTTAGTAGCATTGCTACTTTTAGTATCATTACCAAGTACAAAAATAACAAATATCGTTCTGACGTTAGCATAAAATATCAATACCCTATGGGAAAGTCTCATATAGTCCTTCACCTGTATGTTGAGGCTGAGTTTCTTGAGACGTTTTAATAGCGCCTCCTTGTTACAGGGCACAAAGGCCTCCAGGTGAGAGTACACCTCCGAACGCACGTCTGCCGGCTGCTCCTGAACCTGCAGCTCAATACTAAATGAGAAAAACAATGATAAATGACAAGAAACAACAGAATATGAGAAATGATCAAGTCGTGGATATGAGAACACGCTGAGATTTGACTTACTCCAGCAAGATATTATTCATATCCAGAGTGAAGAATTTCTTTCTGCCTTCTTGATCAAATTGCCTCGATGCCTGAGTTCAAATAAATAAAACAAAAATCAACTTATGCTGGAAAAATGGTATTACTGTCAGAACATGAAGTCCCTGAAGTGTTTTAAAAATGGGAAGTGGATTTGTGGGCGTATATTTGCTCTCTTGCTCTCTCTCTGTACCTCAGTGCATTTACCTCCAGTGAAAACATTTAATGCACTATATTTTAAAGATGTAATGCAGTTTATATAACAGAGAGCTATCACTAAAAATATTCAGAGGCATTTATTCTTATCAAATCTGCTCTCACAGAACAGGCTGAGATGGATTTTCCCGATGGCTTTAAAGGCATCATTGCATTCAAATTATTCACATTTGTCCACTTAGCAAAAGTCAGCATTTCTAAGACTTCTATGTAAACTCCCCTACATTGCTTTGCTAAGCTCATGCATGGGCTGTGGGTTTGCAGTTAGTTTTAATAGCTGAAAGTGACCCATCCTTCAATAGGAAGGAATAGGATTAGCAAACCCTGCAATACATTGTGAGACATTCACAATACAGACTGTGCTGAAATGTGTCTCAGAAACTGATAAGATCAGACTGAAATCATCAGGGATCTTGTTAAAAATAAACTTCTGTCAGCTAACATTAGAGACGTAAAGAGTGTTTTCCAGTGTGGAATGAGTAGATGGATTTGTAAGTTCTGAATGTTCAGTATGGATTTGATACAAATTTTGAAAGATCACATATTTGTTTTTTCATGATATGAGTCTGTGACAAGGCCTGGCAAATAACAAAAACGTGACTCACAGCTCTTAGATCTTCTATGCGCTTGATCAAGGGGGCTGGAAGACCATTGGGGAGAGGTGGAAAAGAGATGAGACCGCCCTGCCCTCGACTCAGTCCACCTCCTCCAATTTTGTGCCCCAATGATGACCCTAACCCAACCTGTCCGTTTTCTCTGCCTGATGGGGGCATCTGGGGCCCTGTGTCCAAAAAACTAAAGTCCAGGTCACGCATGAGATCCTGAAGCTCACTTTCATTGGCCGAACTAATCAACGACATCATGGCGGGGTCGGCCGTCAGGTCGGCTAGTGAAAGGTCATTGTTGTTGGCGTTGCCTTGAAGATGGGAGTTCTGCAGTAGGTTGTTGGAGTTGGGAGTGCTGGTGAGTCCAGGGCCCGGATGGGACGCACTGGCATCCTGTTTCCGCATCTCTTCCTTCTCTCGAGTGAAGCGGCGGAGCATTGCAGCTAGACAGAGCGAATCCTTCATGAGTTTCTTCCGCTTTTTCTTCTCAGGGCGGTGAAGGCTCAGACCAGCCACTCTGTGAGCAAATATATAGTCAAAAACCGATTATAAAATTGCATTTGTAATTCTGATCCATGTCCAACTACAAGTTTACACATTCTGGAAAGTCAATCACAAATGGCTTTCTAATGGAACACTTCACTTTTAAGAAAAGTAACAATTTAATTGCATGATGTATACAGGTATTAGTTTTGCTAAATGTATATATGGGCCATTCTACAGAATTGGTGCAAACTGCTCTCCCACAACCAAAAAACACATTTAAAAAGCATAAGTATTCAAATCTTGGATGTTTACAAAGATCTTTTATTATCTTTCGAACGCCACAATAATGTTTGAAATAGCAGTATGCTTAATATATTTACATAAAATCATTATTTAGTGGGTACTTTCGATTGTGAGGTGGCTGTCCCAAACACTAACCCCTAAATTTCAACTTATGAAGATGATATTAAAAATATATTTTCGATTTAAATATATATATTTTTGTAAATTGTGAAACTTTGTCACTTCAGACAGAAGTAGAAGTAGTAGTAGTATTATAACCATTGATATTATTAGTAGCAACTTAAAATGACACAACTGATCATGTTATCTCAACATGAAGGCACCCATGAGGCGGCAACCCACTTCATATAAAAAAACCAGCATTTTCTACAACAATTTTAACACTTTTTGAAAATTATATTATATTATATTATATTATATTATATATATATATATATATATATATATATATATTTTTTTTTTTTTGTAAATTGGGAAACTTTGTCACTTAACAATACAATGCACTTTAGAATCAGGAAAACGTGTGTGTGTCTCTCTCATATCTACATGGTGAGTAGATAGGCCCCATCATTTTGAGGTAAATGTTTAAAAGTCTGAAAAATCTGTGTGTAACTGTGTCACTACTAAACACCAGTTTTCTACAATTAAAGACATTTAGGACTTTTTTGGAAGTTAGTCCATACCGTTTAGTTTTTATATGTGTACAACTGTTCTGAACTGTGCTAGCTCACCATGTGCTGATTAGCATCTTTGAGCTAGCTTCAAAAGTATCTAAAATTGTCACTGCCAATTTGCCAAAACAGTCACGACTGAAACATTTAGTGAAGTTTCGGTAGTGACATATTTGTTTTTATGGGTGTTATCCGTAATAGTACTTAGTAGTGACAAAAGGGAACATATAATCCTTTTTGGAGAGGAAAACCATAATTTTGGTACAGTTATACACATTTTTTTGTATTTTAGTATGTGTTTAGTATGTTAAAATTCTGTAATGTGATGTATTCACTACCAAAAAATTACTGTCACTACCAAAACATGGGATGTTTTGTGAAAAATAAAGTATTAAAATCCTAAAAGTTCAATGTAACCCTTTTAACTGAATTATATATTCCGGTAGTGACAAATTTGGGCAGAGGACAAATATTCCAAAACTTTCTGAAAATACAATGAGAATTAACTGCACAATTACTAGAAAAGTGTACCTTAGATTTTATACAATTTGTGGAAAAAGACTCTGAACAAATACTGTAGCATGGCCCATATACAAAAACTAATTCTTACCCTTGTTTAGCTACTTTGTTCTTCCTGGGTTTTTTCTCCTCTATACTGGTTCCATCTTTCTTCTTCCTTCTTTTTATCAGTGGTTCCTGTCCATCTCTGACCTACAATCAGAAAACAACACCTTCTGAAACAAACATCATAAATAGGCTCTTACGAAAAAACAAACTCTTAAAAGTAAAGCAATTTGTCCACTACTCGCCATCAGGTCATTTCCAAACCTATAAGATTTTGTTAGTCTTTGAAACACAGATCTTCATGAAAAAAAAAAGTAATTTAGGCTTTTATTTACATACCGCGTGTCAAGCAAGCACATTTGAGCTTTTGTTAACTACATTTGATGAGCTCTACGTAAGTGCATTCAATAATGTTTATATGTAAAAAAAAGCCTAAACAAAATCCCTTCATCATATTTGACCCTGCTCCACAAAATCAAGTAGCACGGGTATATTTGTAGCAATAGCCAACAATACATTGTATGGGTCAAAATTATTGATTATGCCAAAAATCATTAGGATATTAAGTAAAGATCATGTTCCATGAAGGTATTTTGTAAATTACCTAGTAATTAGTAATATGCATTGATAAAAACTTCATTTGGGCCACTTTAAAGGCGATTTTTTTCACCCCTTAGATTCCAGATTTTCAATGAAAAGCTTATTTATTCAGCTTTCAGATGTTGTATGCATTTTTTTAAGAAATTAACCCTTAAAGCTACCACATCTCTTCAGAGATGTGGGGTGAACTGTCTCTTTAACAAGCCTATATATCATTTAGTGGCCCCGTTTGTGCATGGTAACAACATCCGTCTGGGGTGATCTGATCACAAGTGTTCAGTCCAGACAGATATTATAAATAGAGGTGTAAATGGGGTTCGGATTGTTTTGTGATCTGGTCACCCAAACCACATCTGAACAAAGTCACATGCGAAGGGTTTTAAACGGATGATTTCATGCTCCTTAAACTGATCTGTTTTGGAAAAACCAACCTTATACAGATACACACATGTTTGTGTTAGAGTGAAAATTCACTCTAAAAAAGTCTGTACTGATCACTTCTGATCAGATCACCCAAGATGAAAATTAATAAACTCACCCTGGATTTTCCTTCTTTGCCCCCATCCTCTCCCTCAGATTCAGAAGCAGCTCTAAACTGCAAAGTACCCGTATTAATGTAGAATCCACCAAGCTTGGTGGACAGGGAGGCTGGAACAAGCTCATCATACTAGCAGGAAAAAAACACAAGTGTTAGGCTAAAAGTGTATTTCTAAGGTTATGATGGCAAAAATAACTCCAAAACCATACAATCCAAAAGGTAAACCTAAATATATCCATCACTGACTTCAAAATGAATGGAAAAAAAACACCCCTTAAGTTCAGAGAGCAATGAGACAGAGTTGGTAAACAGCATGTTAAATGCCAATCGATCATCTCCATAGTGATGTCTGTCTGTTGCCATGGCAAGTGCCCACTCACAGCTTCCGAGTTGTCTATGAAGGGGTCACTCTCATCGTAGCCGAAGCCAATGTCAATCAAATCCTGCATCCGATCTTTCCGCCTCTTTTTCCCTGCGTTTCCCTGGAAGGACGTCAGTGGTAGCGGCAACGTGACCTTTTGAGTGCCCAAACATTTGAAAATACAGCTTAAAATCATTGAACAACACTTACGTATTTGCTCTCAAACTTTTTGGCCAGTGCCTCGACCGCAAGACGTTCTCTCTCATCATCGTTAAAGGGATCGTTGGGGTCTAGGGAAGACTTCGACTCTGGTGGATTCTTCTTGGCCTGTGGAAAGGAAATGTGTGAGCTCAATTACTCCAGTCAGGCTAGTTGGGACATTTAATTTTTCTATTTATTTCGGAATGTTGGATCATAGTGACACATAATGATAATGTACTTTCCCATTCAAATTTGGACAGTCCACCTAAAAATTAAAAACCAAACAGTTTCAGTTCCCTTTGGCATCTATTGTATTTTGTCTATACAATGGAAGTCAATGGAAACTGAAACAGTGTTTGGTTATCAACATTTTTCACAATATTTTTTTTTTGTGTTTCACAAATAAGTCAACAGGTTAGAAATGACACGAAGGTGAGTAAATGATAACATATGTAATTTTTTGGTGGACTATCCCCACACTAACATCGATAGATATAAAGTTTTAATATATAATCGTTCAAACTCTATGAGAATAAGGAAGTCCACAAACCACAATAACAATTACGATACAAAGAAATAATATCAATGGAATCACTTTCAATAACGATACAGACAAATCTGAATCCAGCTGACTTTAAATACACTACCAGTGATAAGATTTTTAATGCTTTTTAAAGAAGATTCTTTTGTTCCCTAAGCCAGCATTTATTTGAAAGTACAGAAAAAAACAGTAACATTTTGAAATATTTTTACTATTTAAAATAAATGTTTTTCTTCTGAATATATTTTAAAATGTACTTTATTCCTCTGATTTCAAAGCTAAATTTTAGCATTATTATTCCAGTCACTTGACCCTTCAGAAATCATTATAATATTCTGGTTGCTGCTCAAAAAACATTATTTATTATTATTATAATTATTATTGTTGAAAACACATTTATTTGATGAATAAAAAGATTGGAAGAACATCATTTATCTGAAACAGAAATCATTTGTAACATTATAAATGTTAAATTAATAATTTAAAAAATATATATACTGACTCCAAACTTTTAAACGATATAGTGTATAATGTTAGAAAAGCTTTTTATTTCAGATAAATGCAGATTTTTGGTTCTTTCTATTCATCAAACAAACCTGAAAAAATGCAGTCAATTGCTTTAAATATTGATTATAATAACAACAACAATAAAAGTTTCTTGAACAGCAAATCAGTATATGAGAATGATTTCCGAAGGATCACGTGATGATTAAGACTGAAGTAATGACACTGAAAATTTTGCTCAGATCGCAGGATTAAATTACATTTTAAAATATATTAAAATAGAATGCTTTTTTTTTTTAAAATATTAAAAATATTTAAAATTTTTACTGTTTTTGCTGTACTGAAATTATTGGATCTAACATTAAAAACATTAAAAATCTTACTGTTCAACAAATTTTGACTGGTAGTGTAGCTAATGCATTCAAACCAGCAGACAACATCACCACAGCACATGCTTATAAAAAACACATCTGGCCTTCAAACGGGTGTTGATTTAGACTCCATTGTCATGCTGTGTAGTAGTAGTATTATTATAACCATTGATATTATTAATAGCCACTTAAAATGACACCACTGATCATGTGACCTCAACCTGAAGGCACCCATGAGGTGGCGACCCACTTCATGCAGAAAAACATTTTTAATACTTTTCAAAAATTTTCAAAAAAAACTTTTTTAATTTAAAAAAGTGCACTTTTACCAAAATCAAACCATTTGACAGATGTCAAAGGCTAGGGCTATGTTCATGAAAGTTACATGACTAGCTCTCCAATGCTGTTATCAGCAATTCAACTCTCCTTTAATGATTTTGTGCGCACAGGGCCCTGGGGGCCACAAGGGTCATGTACTCAACAAAGTCCTCTTTATTTATGAGCAAACAGGATAGAGACACGTCATAAAAAATTAAAAGCACTTCTCACTCGATCATAACATATGTCACACTTGCCACTGAGGAGGAGATCCCCTGAACAGGACTTTATTTTTGGACTCCACTGCTAACAGGCTAATGCACAAGCAAAGTCAGCAAAAACAAGCAAGCGGTGGCTTTATACTAACAAGTAATGGCTGGACTACACACTCTTGACTAAAGTGATCGGGATAGTTACTGTACCTGTTGAGACTGGATGAGCTCGTTGTAGTTAAACTCGGCCGAACACTGCTCGTTCGGCTCGGACAGACACAGGTTGAGGCGTACTGTCTTCCCTTTGGGCTCTTCACTGTCTCTCTTCCCGATCAAACCCCCGCGGTCACCCGCTGTCGTCACCCCGGTCCCCATCATCTTCATCCTGCCCTCTCTGTCAAAACTCATCTCGGCGGCCCCGTCCTCCTCCAACCGCCGTCTTCTGCCCTCCGCGCCTGGACTGCCGGCCAGGGCCGACAGGGTGACAAACTGCACTTTTCTCGGTTCGGCCATTTGGATGTTCAGTGTTCTTGGACACTCACTCACTCACTCACACTCAGTGGCGGGGCTTGACTTCGCCAAACAACTTGATTTAAAGAGCTTCACGCCGGATGGAAGCGGCGCTCGGAGGCAGTACTGATGCTAGAGTCCCCTCCGCACCTTACGGGGTGCGCATGGGAAGGGATGGCCGGCTGAAAGTTGATTTTGGAGGCGCAAGCATCCTCGGTCGCTATGCTCGGGGGACTCAGGAGCTCCGAACAGCCATCTTAGATGAGAGAGAGTAAATAAAAGAGCGGAGACGAGCGAACTGAGCCTGCGCGCACACGGACACCGGAAACGGCGTGCGCGACGGAGAGCTGGCCATGGCCAATCAGAAGGCGCCGACGGCGGCAGCGTGGCCAATCAGAGGCGGGCCTAGAGGCAACAGACGCTCTAATGAGCAATTAGAGATGTTACAGTGGGAAAAAATAGGATTTCCCTTGAAATTGAACTAATACATAGATATGGAACTAATAGAGGAAAGTGTTTTCCAACAGAATGTAGTTCTAAGGACGCTTATTATGTCTTAAAGGAGTAGTTCACTTTCAGAACAAAAATTTACAGATAATGTACTCAGCCCCTTGTCATCCAAGATGTTCATGTCTTTCTTTCGTGGTGAAGAAATTGTGTTTTTTGAGGAAAACATTTCAGGATTTCTCTCCATATAATGGACTTCTATGGTGCCCCCGAGTTTAAACTTCCAAAAATGCAGTTTAAATGCAGCTTTAAAGGGCTCTAAAAGATCCCAGCCGAGGAAGAAGGGTCTTATCTAGTGAAACGATTGGTTATTTTCTACATTTATAATTTATATACTTTTTAATCTCTACACAGAGTACACAGAGAGCTAGACAAGACAAGCATTTGAGGTTAAAAAGTATATAAATTATCTTTTTTTTTTTTTTTTTGAAAATAACCGATCGCTTTGCTAGATAAGAGCCTTCTGTCCTCGGCTGTAATCGTTTAGAGCCATTTGAAACTGCATTTTGGAAGTTCAATCTCGGGGGCACCATAGAAGTCCATTATATGGAGAGAAATCCTGAATTTTTTTCCTCAAAAAACAATTTCCTTACGACTGAAGAAAGAAAGACATGAGCATCTTGGATGACAGGGGGGTGAGTACATTATCTGTACATTTTTGTTCTGAAAAAGAACTACTCCTTTAAGAGGTTTTGTTGTTTGGATTTAAATAGCCCAGGAAATGTAATGCAATATATTTACAATCCCATTAGTGAGTAAATTATTTCAATCCTATTAGTTAATAATAGTTTAGCAAACAATAAACAATGCATTTATTACAGCATTTAACGCTAACAAAAATACTACTGTTTTAACAATGTATTATAAATGTTCAAATGAACAAAGATTAGATTAAGTTCATGTAAACTAATGTAGGTAAATAATGTTAACAAATGAAACCTTATTGCCTTAGTCATTGATATCACTTGTTCAAAAGGTGTACAAATATAATTTCTGAGCTAGATGACTATTCAAACAGATGAATCTTCATAGCACTCTGCACTTTTGTTAAACCTATTAAATTAAAACACTAGCAGACATGATCCCAAGACAAAACAATAAAGGTGTACGTTGCCTCAAGTATGAAAAGATATAAACTTTATTTGTTGCATTGTTCATCTCACAGAACATTCACTGATAAGGATACATTGTAAATATAGTTTTCTCTTTTTGACAACTGCAAATATTAAAAAAGATATCATGTAATAAACATTAAGTAAATGTTTTAGTGTGGCTGCACTTATTGTAGCTTCATAAGATTTTTCTAAGATGCATTTGAACTGTTGTATTCATCACAAATTATTTTGATAGACAAACAAGCATAAGGATACCATAAAAAAAGTGAATAACATTTACAAATGAATAAATGTCCAAGAAGAGTAAGTGTGTCAGCTCATTTGTTAATGCGATCAGAGAGCCACTCTGTTGTCTTTGGCCCATTTCTTCATAATGCGGATGATGTATTCAACTTGTGGGTTGCCAGTGCTCCTCAACATCGGCAAAACCTCCTTCAGTGTCTCTCTGAAAACAAAGAAATATATAAAATATATACATAGAAAACAGGTTAAAAACTTTGTGCAAAACTTTCTGAGATACGGCTGCCTACTGTATTATATTTGATACACAAATCTCTCTCTAACTTATCAAGACTTTGCTGAATAACCTGTTGCATACAATCTTCTACATGCCTTCTGTCGTCGTCTAATTGACAGTTTATACTTTTTTAGCAAATAGACAGTCTTTTTGCTGGGAAATCATTACTGATTTTTAGATAGTAAAGAGAAGAATAACTTTTATATAGCTTATGATATGTCAAGACGGATGGACGTATCAATATCGTAATATCCCAATAGCAAAACTCGATATTGGAAATTATTGGTCTTTCGGGCAAAAAGTGTAGTTTTTAAAATATATTTAAAATTCTTATTCTAACATAAAAGGTCTTTAAAGTTGTGTTTTGGGCCATTATGCTTTGGCACAGTATCTGTCAAAAGAACTAAAACTAAAAGCACAATATGGCTTAATCCCTTCATCAAGCCTGTGTTCGATTTGTGTTTCAAAGTGAAGCGCACACTTCATTTAGGCGATCAGCTTGTGATCCGGTGTTTTCTGCACCTCAGAACCGCTCAGTTTACAGTGAATGCAGTGAACCCATTTATTGCGTGTGCTGTGAGTTTAGCACCCACCAGTTATGCTTTTATTTTCGGGGCAGATTATTACAGCATTTCACTAGATTTGTAGTGAGACGCATTTTTGTAAGCCTGTTTTCACTGAAGCTGGAGTTTTCCATCAAAATAAAAGCTCTACTGCCATTTTCATCAAAATAAAGCTTAAAAGTGCAGTATGAATTGCTGACAGCGAGCGGTTTAAATGCAGTCTAAATTCAAAACATTTCTTTTAAGTGTAGAAATTAAGAAAGAGGCATTGTATTGTAAATGCACTACTGTAGTATAAAACAAAAATAATATATTCATTAATATTATTAATATTCATGAATTTATTTTACAGTGCAGTTGTTTTACAATATATGGCTATTACAGCCATTGTTATTATTATTATATTCCTAAAACACCAGTGTGAATGTAATTTAGGCTGAGACAGTATATCACAACTAAAAAGAGGGTTGAGTCCCCTTTAAAGTTCAGGTATAAGACTTTTTTCTGACTTAAGTTTTCTTAGTTAAAAAAATGGGTTGGACCTCCTAATTTTGAACTCTCAAAGTGCATTAGATAGAAGAATTTAACTTTGAAATGCACAAAAATTTTCCAATTCTTCATTTGACTTTTTTTTTTAAATATCGCAATAAATATCATAACATGGACTTATTGTACATATTGTGATATTATCGATATATAGATTTACATCTCTATTAACTGATTTTCCATACATCACGTTTATAATATTATATATAACATTGTTAAAATATGAATATCAATTATGATACATCAGGCTTTTAAGGGACCTTTTTTTTTGTTCATCTCTCAATCAATCATTGTATTGCATTGCATTTCAAGTTTTTATTAAAAGCATTCAGAATGTCATCTTACTTTATTGCCATTTCATATCAGCAACTGCACCAAATTAAATTTTTTTGTTCAGTTTGGACATCTGAATAAATAAAAGTTGTTCCACTGAGTGAGTTCCACATTCTCAATATATCATACTACATGAGCCATAAAAGCCTGATGTATCAAATATAACACTGGAGAAAAAAAAACACATATGCAGCATTTAAAAAAATATTGTCTAAAGGCTAAATAAATAGTTGCATTTCAAAAAAGTTTGATTTTTTTGACTATTGTTTCATATTTCAGGATTTACTGCTTTAAATGGATAGTTCACCCAAAAATGAAAATTCTGTCATTGATTACCCTCAGGGCATACTCACCATTGCTGTTTATGGAGGTTCAGAGAGCTCTTAAATTTCATCAAAAACATCTTAATTTGTGTTCCGAAGATGAACGAAGGTTTTACATGTTGGAACAACATGAGGGTGAGGAATTAATGACAGAATTTTCATTATTGGGTGAACTATTCTAAGTGTAGAACTAATAAGACTTTAATAAGAATTCATTTGAATAATCTGAGTCAAATAATAATGGCTTTTAAATTGCATTTAACATGTCATTCCTCAGGCTTGTCACTGGTTCCTTACCTGGACTCTCGGCCTGCCAGTATGAGCTGGAATATCCCAACACATGCTCCACGCTTCCCTTCCCAGTACTCTGGGTTTTGATCCAGTCTCTCCAGAGCATCAAATGCTTTAGCTGCATAATAGAACTGCCCCATCTGAAAAGAGGCCACAGAATAAATATAAATAATGTACTGAAACCTTCAGAAGAAAATCAAGCAAGAAGCAACAGCCAGAAACTATCCCACTATGGCTAGCACTCAACTATTTTTAACACACTGTTCAGTATTATAAAAAATGCAATTAGTGACAAGCCAAAACATGATTGAAAATGTGTTTACAGTCACGACTGGCTAGATTAGAATTATAATATTGCACCTTGTAGCAGTCATTTGCGATGAGCTGCAGGAGGCTGAAAGGGTCAGATGAGGTTTCCAGTCTCAGATAGAGCTCCCAGGCCTGTCGAGCCTTCTGATTCATAATGTCTAGAACAGAGGAAGGAGGATGACATCAGAGAGCGAGAGGTCTCATGCGTCTACAGAAATGACTAATCGAAAAGAGTTGACGTGTAAAGAAGCTTCCAAAGACAATTCCAGTCGTTAATCTTCATTAAAGTCAAAACTGAATTTCACTAGCCCAGAACAGGAGATCTGTTGGCCATGGTTCAAAAGCTTCAAAGACTCATAGGAGAACCTACAGCAGCGTGCCAACCAGCTCAGGTAAACGTAATCATTCTTGATCTTCTCATTCTGGATGAGCAGGAACACCTGTTCACATTAAATTCAGACTTAGTCATACTTGCAGATGGTTCCTAAATCATATTAACTGAGCCACAGTTATTCTATATACCTCTTCAGCCTCCCTGTAGTTTCCCAGAGCAGCCTTGGCTTGAGCGTAGTTGAAGTTGAATGTGTCTTCATTGTAGAAGTAACTCTACAGGGAAACAAGATAGATATTTGATGCTGTTTTTAATGCTTCTGCTTTCAGTCCAAACACCCTTATATGTGTATTACCTTGACTGAGTTGAGATATATAAGCACATCCTCAAACTGTTTCAGCAGGAAGAAACAAGAGGCCATACACTGCCTGCCAGGTATTGTGTCTTATAGGAAAAAAGACAACAGAGAGTAGATCGTTAAAGGAGAAGTTCACTTCCAGAACAAAAATTTGCAGATAATTTACTCACCCCCTTGTCATCCAAGATGTTCATGTCTTTCTTTGAGGCAAACATTTCAGGATTTTTCTTTGTATAGTGGACTTCAGTGGTGCCTGCGAGTTTGAACTTCCAAAATGGAGTTTAAATGCAGCTTCAAAGGGCTCTACACGATCACAGCCAAGGAAAAATGGTTTTATCTAGCAAAACGATCTGCTATTTTATAAACAAATTTACAATTTATATACTTTTTAACCTCAAATGCTCATCTTGTCTAGCTCTGCCTAAACTCTGTGTATTCCAGTTCATGACAGTTAGGGTATGTTGAAAAACTCCCATCTTATTTTCTCCTCCAACTTCAAAATCATCCTACATCGCTGCAGAAGTACCGATCCAGTGTTCACAAAGTGAATGCACAAGGAGGGTCAAAAACAGCAATGTAGGAGGACTTTGAAGTCGGAGGAGAAAATAAGACGGGAGTTTTTCAACATACCCTAACTGTCATGAACTGGAATACACAGAGTTTAGGCAGAGCTAGACAAGATGAGCATTTGAGGTTAAAAGGTATATAAAGTGTAACATTTTTTAAAGAAATTAACCAATCATTTCGCTAGATAAGACCCTTCTTTCTCATCTGGAATCATTTATAGCCCTTTGAAGCTGCATTTAAACTGCCTTTTGGAAGTTCAAAGTCGTGGGCACCATAGAAGTCCATTATATAGAGACCATTGCTCAAATGTTTTCTTGGATGTCATCAGGGTGAGTAAATTATCTGTAAATTTTTGTTCTGGAAATGAACTTCTGAATGTGTTTTGAGTGTCCAGTGCAAAGGAAAATGCAAGCTAATGTACAAAATCTACTTTTTATTTATCTGCTATGAAGCTAAATAAATAGATAAAGCAAATAGACACAAAATTAACACATGACAAGTCCCTAATGAAAAAAAAAAAACTTCTGCCATCACTGTAGCTTCTCAGTTCAAGCGGCACATGAAGCAATCATTCTTTCATATTTAGTAGTCAAAGCATGAAATAAACATGAATGGACATCAGAAGATATTTATTTCAACCGCTAAGAGACACCATTCTTCAAGTTTAAGTCTATCAAAGTTAATCTACTTTCCTTTCTGGTTTGTTTGTTGGACAAAATGACAGATTCAGTGCTATGATTGGTTAGCTCGCCTGTCAATCAAGCTTTCTGTGAAGGGTCAATTGAGAGCCATCCTTTCAGTCTAGGATGATGCATAGTTTGTGCCAAGAAAACAAACTCTGTCACTGGCTCCCTTCCATACAGCACAGGGGCCCTGCTGCTGAACCAGCGCTAATATTGTTATTGTTAGCCTAAACAATGATGTTACCGCATTCACTGGCTGAGCCTCCAACCAACTGGAAAAACTGCTGGGCAATTTTTAAATGGTCCCTCTGTAAAAAACAAATTTGTGAAACATGTGCAAAGGCTTTGCTGAGAAATTGAGTCTGAGAGGAAATTCAGCTGATATCTGATATAAATAAACATCATGTACCGATCCAATATCTTGTCCCAAAGCAGCATTCACCACTCCCTTCAAAATATATTCCTGTGAATGACACGAGAGGATAAAATGTTATCAATGGACACAAAATTTTAACAATAGAGTGGATTATGGTGGCATTTGGTGGAAAATAACAAAAGTGATGATAAAGACATTTATAATGATACAAAATATTTCCATTTCCAATATATGCTTTTCATCTGAACTTTCCATTTATCAAAGAAACATGAAAAAATTCTACTCAGCTGTTTTCAACATAATAAATAATAAATGTGCAGCAAATCAGAATATTAGATTGAATTCTAAAGAATCATGTGACTAGAGGAATGATCCTAAAAATTCAGCTTTGAAATCACAGGAATAAATTACATTTTAAAATATATTCAAATAGAAAATAGAAAAAATATTTGAAAATTGTACTGTTTTTGCTGTACTTTGGATCAAATAAATGTAGTCTTGGTGAGCAGAAGATACTTCTTAAAGATTAGTTCACTTAAAGAAAAAAAAAATAATACTCACCCCCTTGTCATCTAAGATGTTAATTTCTTTCTTTCTTCAGTCGTAAAGAAATTATGTTTTTGAGGAAAACATTTCAGGAATTTTCTCCATATAGTGGACTTCTATGGTGCCCATAGAAGCAGTATAAATGCAGCTTCAAAGGGCTCTAAAAGATCACAGCTGAGGAAGAAAGGTATTATCTAGCAAAACGTTCATTATTTAGTAAAAAAAAGGTACAATTTCTTTACTTTTTAACCACAAATGCTTGTCTTGTCTAGCTATTCCGGTTCAAGGCAGTTAGGGTATTTAAAAAAAATCCCATCTTATTTTCTCCTCCAACTTCATAATCGTTGCAGAAGTACCGACCCAGTGTTTACAAAGTGAACGTTCAAAGAAGGTCAGACGCTCTTTACAAAAAAAAAGGTAAAACAGCGATGTAGGGCGTTTTTGAAGTTGGAAGAGAAAATGAGATGCGCATAACAGATCTAGACAAGACAAGCATTTGTGGTTAAAAAGTGTATAAATTGTCAATTTTTTTTTTAGAAAACAACTGATCGTTTGACTAGATAAGACACTTCTTCCTCAGCTGGGATCGTTTAGAGCCCTCTGAAGCTGCATTTAACCTGCATTTTGGAAGTTCAAACTCGTGGGCACCATAGTCCACTATATGGAGAAAATTCCTAAGATGTTTTCCTCAAAAAACATAATTTCTTTACGATTGAAGAAAGAAAGACATAAAAATCTTGGATTAAAAGGGGGTGAGTAAATTATCAGTAGATTTTTGTTCTGGCAGTGAACAAATTCTTTAAAAACCTTACTGTCCAAAAACTTTTGACTGGTAGTGTAAAAAGAGTAAAAAAAGGAGAAATAAGCATTAGGGTGGATTAAATACCTGGGGTGTGGTGGGCTCAAGGTCTTTGATTAGTTTGTAGGCCTCCTGAATGTCATCTAAATGTAAGATGGCAAAGTTAATAACAAACCTGATAAGCCAGTCTCTGCTAAAGGCAAGAGGCCACGCCTGATCAGCATACCTTGTCTGAGATAGTAGATGACCAGGTTGAGTCTGGCCTCTGAAATGACGTCAATTAGAGGAGGTAAAACCTGCAAGGCCCCCTCACCCCCACGAAACACAACCAGATTGTGCTGAATGAGCTCTTTAGCGAACTGAAACGAGCTGGAAGAGATATCCATCAGGTTCTTCAACTCCGTCTAAAGAGTCAGGAGAGAGAAAAATGTTAATTAAAAAAATTAAAACCATATTTACACACATATGCATTTCACCTAAATGCATTTACATTAATAAATGTCCTAGCTGTAATGGTGAAGTTAATGTTTTACCTGAAATGACCTGAATCTAGCATAACATTGTTCTCACATCACATGATCACATTTCATATTCACACATTATTTTCTAATTGAATGTTCTTTTTCAATGCACTACCATTCAAATGTTTGGGGTTAGTCATTTTTAATGAATTAATATTTCACTTAGTAAGGGCCCATTAAACTGATCAAAAGTGACAGTAAAGGCTTTTTTGATGTTCCTTTCATCTTTCTGTTGATCAAAGAATCCTAAGAAAACACATCACAGTTCCCATTCAAATATCAAGCAGCACAATTGTTTTCAACATTGATAATAATAAAAAGTTTCTTGAGCAGTAAATCAGCATATTAGAATGATTTCTGAAGGATCATGAGACACTAAAGACTAGAGTAATGATGCTTAAAATTCAGTTTTGCATCACAGGAATAAATTACATTTTCAAATAAATTGCAATAGAAAACAGATATTTGGAATTGTAACATTATTTCACACTTTTACTGTTTTAACTGTATTTTTAATCAAACAAATGCAGCCATGCTGAGCATAAGATTTTTTTTCTTACCTATCCCAGACTTTTGAATGGTAGTGTACGTCATATTATTATATCACTGTGAATTAATGTTGTCTTTAGGATCATAATTATCAACTTGACTACATAATCTCAGGCATATATGTCATTAAATAATTAGTGTATTAGTATACAGAGGTGTGTAGCTGACCTCAGCAGCTTTGCCATTGTAGAGTCTGAAGTGGTTGCAGGCTTTGAGGTTGAGGGCGATAGTAGAGTCAGGAATACTCTGCAGATACACGGCCAACACCTCCTGAGACACGTCATAGTAATCCAGCTTATAGTAACACAGAGCCACATACACATTCAGGGCTAGAAAGTCTCTGTAGATTTGGAGATAGAAAAATAATTTGTCAATATTTATGTTGTGCTGTGCAAAGAATGTGTTGACTTTATGTACACTACCAGTCAAAAGTTTTTGAACAGTAATATTTTTCATGTTTTTTTATGTAAGTCTCTTCTGCTCACCAAGCCTGCATTTATTTGATCCGAAATACAGCAAAAATATTTTTACTATTTAAAATAACTGCTTTCTATTTGACTGTATTTTAAAATGTAATTTATTTCTGTGATCAAAGCTTAATTTTAAGCATCATTACTCCAGTCTTTAGTGTCACATGATCCTTCAGAAATCATCTAATCTAATATGCTGATTTGCTGAACAAGAAACATTTCTATTATTATTATTAATATTTTAAACAGTTGAGTACATTTTTCCAGGATTCTTTGATGAATAGAAAGACCCAAAGATCAGCATTTATCTGAAATAAAAAGCTTTTGTAACATTATACCATTCAAAAAACATTATACACTATACCACTTTTTAAGATTTTTTTTAAAAGAAATTAATACTTTTATTTAGCAGGGATGCTTTAAATTCATAATAAATAAAACATGGTGATGAAAACATTTATAATGTTACAAAAGATTTCTATTTCATATAAATGCTGTTCTTCTGAACTTTCTATTCATCGAAGAAATATGAAAAAATTCTACTCAGCTGTTTTCAACATAATAATAATAGTTTTTTGAGAAGCAAATCAGAATATTAGAATGATTTCTGAAGGATCATGTGACTGGAGCAATGATGCTTCAATGATGATTCATTCAAATAGAAAAAAGAAAAAAATATTTCAAAATTGTACTGTTTTTGCTGTACTTTTGATAACAAAATGCAGAATAGACTTTACAAATCTTACTGTTCAAAAACTTTTGACTGGTAGTGTAGTAAAGACAATTAACAGCAAAAAACTTTTTATTCAAATTTTTTTTTTATATATTATTAAATTATTGTACAAATGTATTGTAATGTTTCTCAGAGGTTCTGGTTCATATTTTCAATGTGGTTCTGAAGCACCTGTTCTGCAATAAGATGCGTTTGTAGATATCAATGGCCTCTTGGTAATGCGAGCGCATGTAGTGAATGGAAGCCAAGCTCAGCTGATCCTCTGTCACGTCCTCCAGGTTCTGATGGAAACCCATCAGTTTCTTTTCATCATTAAACTTCACAGAGAACAACAAAGCAGAAAATGTCATTATCATCTAATGCACTACCATAATAATGTCTAGTAGGGCATGAAATATTATGGAAAAACTGACCTTATGAGCTAAATGAAAGAGCAGGCGATTCTGAAGCTGAGTTTTTGGCCCTAAAAAAGACAGTAAATTATAATTTTGGATAATCTGCTTCAAAAATATATATATATTTAAAGAGGTCTCTTCTGCTCACCAAGCCTGCATTTATTTGATCCAAAATATAGCAAAAGCTGTGATAATGTGAAATATGTAATATTTAAAGTAAATGTTTCTATTTGAATATATTTTAAAATGTAATAGTTTTCAAAGCTGAATTTTTAGCATCATTACTTCAGTCATTTAATCCTTCAGAAATCATTCTAATATTCTGATTTGATGCTCAAAAAACATGTATTCTTATTATTATGTTGAAAACAGCTGAGTAGAATTTTTCAGGTTTCTTTGATTAATAAAAAGTTCAGAAAAACAGCTTTTATCTGAAATATAAATATTCTGTAATGTTATAAATGTCTTTATCATCACCTTAGATCAATTTAAAGCATCGTTGCTAAATAAAAGTAGCACTTTTGAATGGTATAGTGTATAATGTTACAAAACTTTTATTTAAGATAAATCTTTTAATCTTTCTATTTATCAAAGAATCTTAAAAATATATATAATATTGATAATAATAATAAAAAAATGTTTCTTGAACAGCAAATCAGCATGTTAGAATGATTTCTAAAGGATCATGCGACAATGAAGGCTGGAGTAATGATGCTGAAAATGTAGCTTTGATCACAGGAATAAATTACATTTTAAAATATATTGAAATAGAAAACAGTTATTTAAAAGCCATTCTTTAAAAACCATTAAAAATCGTACTGTTCAAAAACATTTGACTGGTAGTGCTGTTCTTTTGAACTTTCTATTTATAAAAGAATATAAAATGTATCACAGCTTCCATAAAAATATTATGTAGCACTGTTTTCAACATAATAATAAGAAATCAGAACTCAGCATATTATAATGATTTCTGGAGGATCGTGTGACACCGAAGACTGACGTTTTGCATGACATTTTAAAATATACTCAAATAGAAAACAGTTATTTTAAAGTGTTATAATATTACTGATTTTACTGTATTTTGGAGCATGAGAGACTTTCTAAAACATCCTCCAGACCACAAACGTTTGACAGTAGTGTACAGTATGTGAAGACAAACCTTTTAATGCTGCTTCCTCAGCCTCTTTATAAAGTCCCAGGAAGAAGAGCGAGCAGCCCAGATATACCCAAACATCCACTGGACACTCCGGCCTTAAAGTGAGGGCTTTGTACTCCTGAAAATACAAATAGAGATATTTTTACGTTACATACAGCTAATTTCAAATGGAAATCAGCCATAATGTCACACACCCTTTAAAAGTGATTCATCACTTAATCAAGCATAAACTGACTGGATCCAACATCCTGGTGTGTCTGCAGAATCTAACATCTCTTTTACTAACCTCCATTGCTCTCTTGTGATCTCCCAAATGAAAGGCACAGTAGCCAATCCAAAGGTCTGCATGCTCCACTGACACCCCACCATTACGCTGAAACTGGCATCACAGAGTTTAAAGTAAGTTTATGTAAATATGACAGAGTTGTAATCTTAGGTTTTTGTACCTCTAATAGAGTCAGGGATCCCAGATAGTCTCTTTGGTTTAGATAGTCCTCAAGTCTTGGAATCTTTTTTGTTTTATTTTTCCTTTTCTTCTCATTGGAGCTGCTGGAGGCTTCGCCACCCACTGCTGGTTTCATTCGAGACAAGAGCTTCAGAACAGAAAGAAGAAATTATATTATTCATATTAATTTATTATTAATTACACTACCAGTCAAAATGTCTGAACAGTAAGATTTTTCATGTTTTTTTAACAAAGACTCTTCTGCATTCCAAGCCTGCATTTATTTGATCCAAAGTACAACAAAACAAGTAACATTTTGAAATATTTGTACTGTTTAAGTGTTGTAAGTGTTACATTGTCCTTCAGAAATCATTCTCATATGCTGATTTGCTGTTCAAGAAATTACAGAATTATAGAAATTAATACTTTTATTTAGAAAGGATGCTTTAAATTGATCAAAAGTGGTAATAAAGACATTTATAGTGTTACAAAAGATTTCTATTTCAGATAAATGCTGTTCTGATCTTTCTATTTATCATAGACACCTGAACAAATTCTACTCAGCTGTTTTCAACAACATAATAATAATAAATGTTTTTTTTAGCAGCTATAAGAATTAATGTGTTTTGCAGTGAAGTTTCCTTGAGTTAATATTTTGTAGTTTTCTTGTCTTTCATAGTTTGCTTCATTTAAGAGTGTGATATTAGGTTCTGTATGGGAATGTTTTGTCTGTCTGTTTCAGGGTTATCTGTCGGCAGGAAACCAGTTGAGTGCGGCTGCACTATCTTCCTCTCTTCCTTATAGTTACCCTGGATCATCTGTAATTTTCCTTCCCATATGTAGAAGTATTTGCTTAAATGATATGTGAACCCCCGCCTACATGAAGGCTTGTAAGGGTGCTGTATAAAAGATGGGACTGCCCCATCTTCTTTGGTAGATAACAATAAACCAACTTGTATTAGACTTTGGTGTGTTGTTGTCTATCCCAAGCGCTTGTTGCTGATCCACTCGACAGACCTGAGAAACTGCAGTGACCCAGAAACGAGGTTCTAACAGCAGCAAATCAGAATATTAGAATGATTTCTGAAGGGATCATGTAACTGGAAAATTTGAAATCACAGGAATAAATCACATTTTAAAATATATTCAAATAGAAAAAAATTATTTTAAAAAGTAAAAATATTTAAAAATTTTACCGTGTCTGCTGTACTTAGTTTGGATCAAATAAATGCAGACTTTGTGAGCAGAAGATATAAAAAGAAAAAAAAATCTGGTAGTGTATGTGTACACATAAATAATTAATAATGCACCTATTTCATGCACATTTATATTATTTTTGACAACAGTTGCCTATTATCTATGCAATACAGTTTATTGTTGTACAAAGTGGGTGTTTTATAACTAATCTATTGCATTTACTGTAGATGGTGCATGTAGTATATATATGGACTATACTATTATTTACTATTTATTGCTAAATGAAATCATTTCTTTAAAATAAACGCACTGACTGCCAAAATTTTGAACTGAATGGCTTTTCCTATAAAGCTGTTGTATGTTTACAACTGTAATGTCTTAACTGACTAAGCAGGACTAATGAAGACTATTTATTGCTAAAAACTTTAATAGAGAACAAATAGTCAGCGTGACTAATTTTAGTAGAGTCTATTTTACATGCTTAGCTAGGAAACCCTTAAATTAATGTATTTAATTATTAAAATAATTAAAACTAAGAATAAATACATTAACGAGACATACTTCTGACTGCAGTAAAGTAAACCTAAGAAAGTAAAATAACGTTAAAGATAAGCCATTTTTAAATGTCTTGAAATCACATATCGATGCCTAAACACACTGAAATCACAATTATGATTGCTTGCTCGGAACATTTTATTATATACATTTAATAACTAACCAAAAACGGTAAATATTATTTGTTGTTGATACTCACCATGGTGATGATGCTTCTCTATCCACGAATGCACACTCCTAAAACTAGTTTAGAGTTAGCCAGTCATTTTATTAGCACTCCGATCACCATAAAACCCATAAAGGAATCGCTAGATTTACAAACAACGTCGATTTAGATATCCGTTAATCCAGGAACAGTATGTCTGCAGATACAGTGAACTAGCCAGATAACGCTAGCCTACTAGCTAGCAAACTTGCTCAGCGACTATGTTTAGGTGTGCGTACAAGATGTTAATCTGATTACGTTTGCTTTTGAACAGAAGCATATAACGTTTTATATATATTCTGAATTAAATCATATTATCTATAATAACGCAGAGCACTAATAAACGTGCTCGTCGTGTTGTGTCTGGCTAATCTCGACTGCCATGTTTGGCGGCGCGGCATCACGATGTTGCTAAGCAACCCACTCTTCAACCAGATCAGAAGACCCGCCATGTGACATGATTCATGCTCAGCGCTATGTGTGTTTTTAAGCAAAATATGGTTAAAATATAACATACAAATCAATGGAAATATTTAAAAATTTGTCCAACGGAAATACATATAATTTTTTTAATAATTATTTATCATATATAAACAAGTTATATATTTCACAGCCAAACCGCAGAAGCCCCAGTGGCCTAATGGATAAGGCACTGGCCTCCTAAGCCAGGGATTGTGGGTTCGAGTCCCATCTGGGGTGGAACGTTTTCGTTATATCTTAAAAATATAACCATTATTTGATTAATACATACACCAGTAAAAATGTCCATGCACAAGGCAAAACTGGTCAACTAAGCCTAAAACAAGCAAATCTGAATCAGACAAACATGTTAGATTCTAAAACCAGAGGCCAGTTGTTCAAAAAAGTTTTATCTGGATCAGAATAATGCCATGTTTTATTAACCATGATCAGATAACCCATCTTACTTTTGTGCCGGTTTTTCCTAAATTGGATTGGATCACCCTGAACCTGATACACACTTTTTCAGATTTCTAAATCTAGATTACTAGTGCTCTATGGAGCCCCTAAAGGGGGTGGATGCCCAATGCATTTTAGTTTTGCATTGCATTTACAAAAATAACTAATCATCCATCTCTGATGATTGTGCTAATGTAGTTTACAATCAGTGATTTAAAAAAACTGTTTGGAGATTTGGGGATATATTACATTTTAAAATGTTTTATTTTTTGACCAGTTTTAAACTTTTATTACATTTTTGTTTCTGAAATCTTCTTCTCCTGGGATCAGAATCAGTGTCTGCAGGTCCTTAAAAAGTCTTATAATATCTTAAATATTTTTGGTCACATTACCGCTAAAATATCTTCAGTCTGACGGACCTAATGCCTGTTTACAGTCATTGGACAGAACAAAGATTCTGTATTTAAAACATTAATCTTATAACATTATTTATATATTATTTATCGCACTTGTAATTTTGCAGTGTCAATTATTTAATCTGCCTGGTAACTGCCCTATAGAATTTATTGTTGAATTGTAATAATTTGTAATGAAAGGTAATGCATACATTTAAAAAGTTTTAAAAAATAGGGCTTTGTAAAGGTAAATAAAAATATGCTGATGTAAGTATGTTACAGCTGAACTCTGGTGAAAATATTGCTTATAAAAATATTTTTGCATGGAATATTGTCTGCTAAAGTTCACTGTATATTGTAGTAATAATTGCAATAAATTGAAATTTAGTTTTCCATCACAGGTTTATGTCTTAAATGTAAAGGTGGTATTAAAAAGGACTTAAAAAGTCTTCATTTTCACTTGTTCATATCTGTAGAAACCCTGAGAATTTTTTTTTTTTTTTTATCAAAAGTATCCAAATTTTACTAAAACGTTTTAAATACAAACTAAGGATTTAATCCAGATCAAAACCTAGATTGGATTTTGTGATTTAATCCGAATTCAGAATCATTTTTTTCTTTTAAACAACCCATTTTCAAGGTTTGATGGCCAAAGTCCAATCAGATTACATTTGAACAACTGGCCCCAGGTGAAGGAAAATTTAAAATGTTTTAAACCCAAGCAAAGAAAATTCAAGGAATAAACTGAAGGGAACACAAATTATGATGTTCTCTAAATGCAAACATCTAGAGAGCAGATAATGTTGTATTCAGAACACTTCATAATTTGAAAATACATCTTTACAAAAACTTAAGGCTCAAATGCCTACCTGTTCTCTGTTCCAACCACTAGAAAATAACTGAAATTTTTTTTACTGTACCATTTGATCACACTGCACAAGTGACATCCTTCCGCAGTCTTGTTTTCCATATGAAATTTCATTAAATACCACTATTCGGACAAGAACAAATATCTGCTGATAGAAAACTAGTTTTGTTTATTCTTGATTTAAGCATGAATTATTTAATTTTGTCAACTTACATTTGCAGTAAATAATGTATTTATTTGTTTAAATGTTCAGATATTTTAATTGGAAAACAAAAATACTGAGTTTTTTAAATATTAGTTTTTTTATATGCATGTATTTATGAATCTAATGAATTTACCTTTTAAGGCCTGAAACTGAAGGGATTACAATAAGAAATCTAGCCATGCTGAAAACAGTCAAACTAAACATTGTAAATACTGAATTTTAATTTCATTGGTCAAATACTGAATGGCTGAATAGAGCTGCATAAAATTGTAAATTGAGATTCATGATTTTTTGTTTCAAACAGATCATTTGATAACTCATTAAAATGTCACTTGCCCCATTCCAGAATGAATCTGCATTTGTGAACAAATCTCTTGAACGAATAATTCACTGACAAATCATTTAAGTCGCATTGTAAACAACAAACATTATTTGAGGTGAAAATTACATTTAAAAGATGATCTGCTCTATTTGACCACTACCATAAACAAAGTTTATATCCAAACTAGAAATTTTTATCCCAGTACTTCTGTGGTAATATGAGGGCTTGCAAGACAGAAATAACACAATGTGATTGGAAAAGACTTATTTGTGAAGCATTTTCATGCTTAAAAATAATGTCTCTCTCTGTCAGTGGCAGCACAAACAGCGATTAAATGTTCTGGTACGACTTCGTCAAAAGTTTAGACAGACAAATCATTATTTTGTCATTTAGATATAAAAATCAATGTGCTGGAGTTATTTAAAAAAATTAATCATACAGCTCTACTGCTAACCCTATACAATCTGTCACTCAAGTGACAATAGTGAAGTATTTTTACTCTGCTGTGTAGTGTCTGTACTTTAGTGTTTTTCTTTAGAAATAATATTTTACTTTTACTGCACTATGTTTCATATTAAGTATCATACTTAATCACATTAGAAATCAATTACTTTTTTACTGTTACTCAAGTAAAAGTAATTCAAATATTTACTAGAGTACAAGAAAGTACTACATTTGTAATGTTCTTATTAAAGGTAATACAAAAACTTTAATGAAATGTAGCACAGTAAAAAGTATTATGCTAGACTACAGATACTTTTTAAATTTACTTAAGTAAAAATACTTCACTACTGTCTGCCTCTGCTTAAAATATAGCTCCCAGCAAGGGTTTATGGAATACTGTCCAGAAAAATCAAAATATCACTTATATCATAATCTATTCTGGACTCTTTTTAGACACTATACACTCTTAAAAATAAAGGTGCTTTAAAAGGTTCTTCACAGCGATGCCATTGAAGAACCATTCAGTCAAAGGTTATTTAAAGAACCATCTCTTTTTTACCTTTTTATAATCTGAAGAACTTTTCATCACAAAGAACCTTTCGTGAAACAGAAAGGTTCTCCATATGCTAAAGGTTCTTTATGGAACCATTTAAACAAAAAAGTAGCACCTGAATGTGAATGAAGCACCTTTATTTTTTAAGCGTGTAGCACTTACTCAGAAACCTGCTCAAAAACAAACCAAATCAGAAACAAGATTTAAACAACCAAATTTATTGATTTCACAAGCATGGTTAACACTTCACTTAAGACCAGTCTGCAGTGGTGCCGCCCCAGTCTCCGGCTTGAGCGGTGGGAGCAGCAGACCAATCCTCAGTGGCAGGCTGAGCACTCCAATCCTCTGTTGATGAGATGAAGTCCAGATTATGCCAAATGTCACATTTTTCTATTATTTTGTATTGTGCAGTTAATTCTACTAAGCAAGAAAACCTTACCTGCATACACCTCAGCTGGTGCAGCTTTGGCAGGAGCTAAAGTTAAGAAGAGTTCACAGGAAATTCACATTCAGTTGACGATTATCCAAATTGAATTTCAAAATTGTACATCATGTATAACATTGGGGGAAAACAGGTCTACTAGAAGCAGCTTACCCTCAATGCCAGCTGGGAACTGCTGGATGGGCACAGATGGAACCTGAACACCTTCAGACCAGTCAGCAACCTCAGGCTGGTTGAAGTCGGGCACAGGAGCGGTCCATTCACCCTGGAACTCCTCCTTCCCAACAGCCTTCTCAGCTGCAGCCTGCTCTTCCTTCTCAATCTAGAGGTAAAGCGGAGAACAAGTGACACAATTAGCACACTTTTAATAATACAACAATCGATGTGTGAATCTACACTGCAATTCATCGTTTCTAATTGACTATTCTGATTTTTCAAAATCTTTGATTTCATTTTGCCCATGTCGAGTAACCGGCAAAATACCGGAAGTATTCACTGACGAGAATCCATGAAATGCATTATTAGAGTGTTTTCCAAGGCTGCATTATATATTAAACCCATTTAAAAATCATAATTAAGCATACTTGTGAATTTACAAATGCTACCAATAAGACAAATATATGCGAAGCAGGGTTAATGTGTGAATCAATTTGTACAAATATTAAAGACTGTGGACATTTGACTTAAATATTTAGTCAATATTAAACAAGAATTGGATCACGTTGTGAAGTGTAAAAACAATAGTCAAGCCATTGGCGCCCTCTGCAGGCCTCTGTTGTAATGCATAATGTATTATAAACAATAGAGCTAATGTACATGTATTTCAACTGTTTTGTGCAATAAAATCATATGATTTCTTGATTTTGATGCTTTATTTGAACTAATTATTAGTGCATTTTGCATATTGTTCACTTACATCTATTTTCATTACCACACATACCATAAACCATACCGTTTTATTTTTACCCAATTATTTTCTATTACTCTTCTGGATTCCATTTGAATGGTTTCATAAAATTTTATTTTTATCAAAAGCATCTCCAATTAATTGGTTTTATTAAAAATAAAATGTTCTTAAGTTGTTGATTTTTTTGTGGGAAATTAATTGTTTACAATAATCGATAAATTAGTTGATAGATCAATCAATATACAAATAGTCATTAGTGGCAGGCCCTATCTGATTCTGAGGTGACTATGTATTTAAAGTCAACTTCAAAAGCTATTAAAATGCAGATTCAACTGAAAAAAGAACTGAAATTAACAAGTTGTAAGAGTTTTCTGGATCCATCTTACATTAGTCTTTCGAATTTGTCCTGAACAAAATCACGATATTAAAAACTGGGAAGACATGTTCCAGACATGTTAGTGCTGCATTTGAGGTTCTCCACCCTTCAAAAAAATGCCCATGACTTAGTCTAGTACAATGTATTTGACACCTTTATCTTGCCTAGATGTAAAAGGGTAGACACATTTTTACCACAACAGAATATACGAATTCGTGGCACTCTTGGACTGATTCTGAATATGTGGATGAGATCGTACCTCCTCAGGATCTCTGTAGAAGTACAGATCAGGCATGACCTCCCATGGGTGCTCCCTGGAGATGGTGCCCCTCATCCTCAGCACCTCTCTGGCCAACATCCACCACATCAAACCAACAGAGTGGGGACCCTAAAACAACATTTACAAAGTTATAACCACATAGAACAAATACCTCTCACAAGAAGGGTTTAGTTACTCATTCGTACCTTGTTGTTGCATGGAATGGCAATGTCGACGTATCTCAGAGGGGAGTCTGTGTTGCAGAGGGCAATGGTTGGGATGTTGACGTAAGAGGCTTCAGTCAGTGGCTGATGGTCAGCGCGAGGATCAGTCACGATCAGGAGACGGGGCTCCCTGAAAGCAGCCTGAATCTGATTGGTGAAGGTTCCAGGAGTGAAACGACCAGCGAAGGTGGTCGCGCCAGTGGCAGAGGCGTACTTGAGCACAGCTCTCTGACAGGAAACAACAGTGACAGTTAAGGTTAACATCAATAAAGCCACAATTCATTGCATATAAAGGAGTAAAAACATTGTGGCTTAGGTTACTATCAAACCCCATTCATGGGGCAAAAACCCTCATGGTGTTAGCGAAATCCCAGCCAAGTCACTCTAGCACACTTCCGACAGCCTAACACCGACAGCAGTGCCAGGTTTTTAATAGTGTGCCTTGTTAAAAAGCTCTTTAGATTTGAGAAGTTAAGACAAATGCAGACTAGTCAGAGTTTGTCAATCACCTGGCCAGTGTTTCTAGAGGAGATAACGCAAACGTCGGCTGGATTCTCAATGGCAACAATGGCACGAGCAGCCAGAAGCAGTTTCTCCCAGGTCTTCTTAAGATTGATGATGTACACGCCTGCGGAAATGCAAGTTAGATCAGTTAAGACACCCTTTAAAAATATATATTTTTCTTGAAGCAACCACTTATTTCCAGAATAAAAATGTCCTGATAATTTACTTACCACTAAGGTTTTTGATGAAAACATTACTGGATTTTTTTTTTTTTTCATATAAATGGACTTCAATGGGAGCCAAAGGTTTGAATGTCCAAATCGCAGTTTCAATGCAGCTTTTTGCAACATGCATGGAACTTCTCAAAAAGAATATTTTTCAACAACTGGTTCACCACATTCTTCATTCTTTCAAGCAGACAATTATTTATACAAATAAATGAAATAATCTTTATTATGGCTACTGAGTGATTTTCGGTCTTTTGTTGCTTGATTAACATTAATGCCACAGACAACAGCAACTAAATTAGGCTGCTGTCCCTTTAAAAATCAAACACACAGATGCAATGTACTAATGTGTCCGATATTCTTCCGACTGTTTATGTTCATAAAAAGACGTAATGGAGTGCATTTAGAATTTACATACATACTCTAATCAACATTGTGTATTTCTGTTAATTCAACGCCAAAGTGTTCTGGTGTGCTGTGTGAGAGGCTCTGCTTCGGATGTGTGCGCTCACAAAATCACTCAATTTAATTATCTTTTGCGTCGTCAAGTTTATCCATGTCTGCTCTTCTCTTACTCCTAGATACTGACATTTTTGAACATTTTATGAGATGTGCAGCAAATATATGCTTGCTTCTGTTCCACCAGATACATCAAGAGGCTATGATACAGTTCAACCCATTGATCCCCATTGAAGTCCATTATATGGAGAAAAATCCTGGAATGTTTTCCTCAAACAATTTCTTGAGGACTGAAGGAAGGACTGAGGACATGAACATCTCGGATGAGATGAGGGTTAGTAAATTATCAGAAATTTTTTATTCTGGAAGTTAACTTCTTTAAAACATCAGCATTGCAACTTGTTAAAAATGGTATTAACTTTCAAGCTTTAATTTGGGTGAAAAAAAAAAGTTTTTTTTTGGTTTGTTTTAACAGGTTTACCTGGGGTTTATAAACGTATTTCCATTAAAAGAACACATTACATGCAAGTGAAGGTGTAAAAACATTGTGGCTCAGGTTACTATCAAACCCCAGTCATGGGGCAAAACCCTCATGGTGTTAGCGAAATCCCGGCCAAGTCACTTTAGCACATTTCCGACACCTAAACACTGACAACAGTGCCAGGTTTTAATAATGTGCCTGGTTAAAAAGCTATTTAGATTTTTAAATCTGAAAATATAAAGACAAACACTGCAGTCATTGACTAGACATGAAGTGTGTCAATCACCTGGCCAGTGTTTCTAGAGAAGATATGCATGCTACAGCGATTTCATGATGAATCATCAATCGGCCATATTGGTGGCAATGAACGTAAACAATTCCACTGAACCAAACAAAACTCGAATAATTTGCTGATTGCTGCTGAAAATTGTCAATTATTGTCATGTTTTGGGCTGTACTAATCTGTCACACCAGGAAAAACATTGAGTACTATAGACTGCCAAAAGTTAAAACAAATCAAGAAGAGTGGAAAAACAACTGAGAAACAAAAGGTGTTTGTGGTTGGCCAAACTGAACCAGGATTTCCAGGGCAAGAATCTTGACAACATTCGTTTTCGTTCTTATTTCCAGTTAGGTAGGTGAAACACATTTTTAAGATAATATCCTGCTTGCTAAATCTTCTCTATATGATTTAGCAGCTACCACATGTGTGTTTTTCCCCGGTGGCTTAGACAGCATAAATTAGCAGAACAACTAGTATCGTCCATGCTGTTGTTTACATCCAAGTATCACCAATATGGCCACGCATCTGGGTAACTGACCAAATCGTGATGTGAAGTGCAAACCCTCTATACTTTTACATTTTATACATTTAATTTGGCTATTTACTGAACTCACAACCCCATGTAAAATTATAATAACATACAAAGATTGATACAGCACCAGAAAGGCATATCGCAGCCATATCACCCTTGTCTTGTAGCACTTCTTACCGTCACTCTTTCTCTTGTAGACGTAGTGCTCCATCTGGAAGTCCAGGTTGGTTCCTCCCAGATGGGTTCCTGCTGCCAGGAACTTCAGCACATCCTCCTCCTTCATTTGAAGGACATCCAGACCTCCGGACATCGTGACCACTTTCCCTGCGTAACGAGTTTAGTGGAAAAGCTGGAAAGAAACACAGGAGCGTCTTAATCGAGCACAAATTGATATGTTAAGCATTTCTAACTCTAAGTTGGGTAAATGTAGCTCAGGTTGCTATCAAACTCCAGTAATAGGGCGCTTCAGCCCTGCTGGTGTTAGCGAATACCTGGCTGAATCACTTTTGCACACTTCCGACACCTAAACACCGATAACAGTGCGAGGTTTTAATAGTGTGCGTCAACTTCACAGACTGGACACTCATCTCGCATCATCATTAGCATGTGAGATGCTATACGTCAAACGTGTAAAGGAAATGTCTAACTTATTTTAACAATCAACTAATAGAAATATTAAAGATATGTAGACACTTGATGTCGAGCAAAATACTCAAGTGTTAATTATTCGTACGATTGACCAGCGCGCGCCACACTCACTGCAGCCGTACACGCGCTTCCTTGTGCGCGATCGCACGTTGCGATTCAGGCCTTCGGTTTTTTTAAAAAAGAACTGGCGCAAACTTCACATTTAACATGATATTTAATGATTATTGATTATTATGGGCTTTATTCAAATTAGTCCGACTCAAATAGACGTTTAAAAATAGTCAAAATTACAACATTTCTGCTCACCACGAGACAACGCCGTATGGAGTTCTGCACCTCACGGCGAAAAGAGGGCGGGATGAGGAAATGACGTACGTTATATACCCGGGTATCCACCAATCCTACTGGGGGATTTCTTGCTCTTTGCTTTTCTTGTGTGTAACATACCACTCCTACCGGTGGAGGAGGATTTGACAACATGTGAGCGGTCGTCAGTTGTTGATCTTTTTTTTGGTTGAGTGAAATAAAGACGGATTACTGTTTGGCTTTTTTAAAATACAAAACGAATATTTTATCATTAACCTACTATTACTACTTGCAAAATGTCATATTCACCACTGCAAATTCACTCAACAAAATCCTTTATCATTTTTAAAAAAGAGGTTCAACAGTATATCCAAACTATTTCATCATCCAAGAATCTTAAGGCTTCTAAAACTGTCAATTTGTTTCATCTTTTTAATTTATATTGTTAAAGTTTTTTTTTTTTTTTTTTTTTTATATACATGTATAATGCTGACATTTTTGTACTTTGTGCAATGTACCTTGGCAATAATAATAATAATAAAAAAAGAGTGAAATAAGGACGGGTTCTCAAAAATGTTTAGGTGTTTTCGCAAGGCCTGAGATTATTTGCCAATCGACTGCGTTTTTAGTGGCATAAAAAAACTAAGATAATGAGATTAAAGTAATTATTGTGAGAAAAAAATCTAAATTACTAGAATAATGTCGAAATATTTTGAATTTCTTGTACTTGCTAAAACTTAATTCTCGTAATTGTGACTTTATTCTTGTAATTTCAACGTTATTCTTGAAATATTTTGATGTTACTTTGGTATTGCTATGACTTAATTTTTGTAATTTTATTCTCATAATTTTGACTTTATTCTCAAATTATTTTGACCTAATTCTCATAATTTGGCTTTATTCTTAAAATATTTTTACTTTCTCATAATTTGGCTTTATTCTCAAAATATTTTGACTTTATTCTCAAAATATTAAGACTTTATTCTCAAAATATTTAGACTTCATTCTTGTAATTTATACTTTATTCTCAAAATATTTCAACTTTATTCTCAAAATATTTTGACCTAACTCTCATAATTTGGCTTTATTCTCAAAATATTTTTACTTAATCATAATTTCGACTTTATTCTCAAAATATTTAGACGTCATTCTTGTAATTTCAACTTTATTCTCAAAATATTTAGACTTCATTCTCATAATTTTTTAAATATTTCAACTTCATTCTCGTAAATTTAACTCTCGTAATTCCGACTTTATTCTCAAAATATTTTGACATTATTCTCATAATTTCAACTTTATTCTCAAAATATTTCAACTTCATTCTTATAATTGTGACTTTAATATAAAAATATTTTGACCTAATTCTCATAATTTCGTCTTCATTCTCGTAAATTTAATTCTCGTAATTCCGACTTTATTCTCAAAATATTCTGACTTTATTCTCGCAATTTCAACTGTTTTCAAAATATTTTAAATTTATTTGCATAATTTCTACTGTATTCACATAATATTTCAACTTTATTCTCGCAATTTCAAAATATTTCAACTTTATGCTCAAAATATTTCGACTTTATTCTCTTTTTAGATTTTTTTATAACGTGGCACTTAAACACCATCGTAGTATCACACACACTCTTTATAATGAGTACAAATCACAGTTATTATAGTTAAGTAAATCCATAAAATAGTTACTTGAAATAAAATAAACATTAACTTAATATATAAAATGAAAAAAAAAAAACTTAAAATGTTGCATAGGCAACATTCCCCATTTTCATTTAGTGTCTTGATTTACTGACCCAACTAAAACTAAACAATTTAAAACTAAATGATTTAAAGTTTTAATTTTAAATTAAAGTGATTTTAATAAAAAAAAAATTAAAATCACAACAGAATTACTACAACTTATACTAAAATGAAAAATTAATAAAAACAAATTAAAAATATTAATAAAAACTATAATAGTATCTTGATTAAAAAAACACTGACACCAGTAGGCAATGTTAACAAAAAATACATAAATACAAATGAAAAACAGAATTATTAAATAAATTCTAAAATGTAAAGTATTACATTTTAAATAAGAATACAAATGACATCACGCCATGCATTGTCTTATCTGTTCTGTTATCTAATCTGCATTCTGGTTTATGTTGGACATTATTATTTTCTTTAAGGGGTCTAGCTGGTTTCTGATAAGTATGCTTGAGTCATTTTGCAGTTGGGTAAATAAAAGCTGACAGGAGTCTGATGAGGTCTGCTGTCTGTGTTATAATTACTGCTCCCCGGTTGATTTGTGTCATTGCAGCGCTTCAGTCCCTCTAGGTGTCCTCATACCTGACCCCCTTTACACTGTCTGCCTGCATATCTGGGGACACAGAGCCATCAGGCTGTCAGGGTTTGTACCATCAGCAGAGCACAGAATAACAGAAAAGCAAGGCCATTTTGTGCCACGTTAACCGTATACTAGACCATTGTTTTCATCATTGATTTTTATCCACCTTCACTAGTGTATTAAAGCTCAGTGACAAATGCTAAAAATACAGTTTAGGTTAACAACCAATCACAATCATTTATAAAACAGGGCAGATTTATTCACATATTAACATAGGCACAACATTTGCATGTGCAAATATTCTCACATACAGACAAAATATCAACAATAATGGCAATAAGAAATGCTGAAGAGACGATACTGATTGTGTGAAGGCAAAGAGTATCTCCACAGTACAGCACAAAGCACAATGGCTTACATGTGACTAACACACACACACACACACACACCACCCAGATTCAGTTTGAATGCAGTCAACTTCACAAAATTTAAAGTGCTTTCACAAACTATATGCATGTAGTGTGCAGTGTGATCGAAACTTATAAACCCTCTTAATTGATATAAAACTAGTGTATCACTTGGCTCCATATGTCTTCCATAAATCATATTATGGGCATTAAACTGCATTCTGCACTTAATAATAATCTTGCTGTGTCAGGAAGAAGCCAATCTAATTTTAACCAAGATCATTTAAATCAATTTGTTAACTGAATTGAATTTAGCCAACTAAATTAAATTATAATTATTTGATTATAACAAATTCCTGAATTTAAATAGTCATTTGACGTATATGGTAATGATTCCTGTAGTATTATGAAAACATTTAAATCCTATGGGATCGACCCTGACCAGTGCACATACAGTACGAACCCTCAAAATATATATATAAAGTGGTACTATCAACAAGACAATTGAGAAAACAAGAAACCCATAGGTTTATGGGGTGAATTTCGTGAAAACATGTCCATGTGATATTAACCCCCCAAATTCCAAAAGGAAAAAAAGATAATAATAATAAAAAATAAAGACATTATATTTGGCTTAAATCAAAATCTATTTTGGATCCATTAAGATTTTTGCATTATGACATTAACTACAAAACAATTAAGCATATTCACCCTAAATTCCAATTTTTGTAATGCATCACTGAATTTTACTTGAATTTTTTTCTCCCATTATATATACACAAACACAACCAGTCAAAAGTTTTTGAACACTAAGATTTTTAATGTTTTTTTTTATGTAAGTCTCTTCTGCTCACCAAGCCTGCATTTATTTGATCCAAAGTACAGCACAAAACAATACAAATTTGAAATATTTTTACTGTTTATAATAACTGTTTTCTATTTGAATATATTTTAAAATGTAATTTATTCCTGTGATTTCAAAGCTGATTTTTTAGCATTATTACTCCAGTCACATGATCCTCCAGAAATCATTTTAATATTTTGATTTGCTGCTCAAAAGCCATTATTATGTTGAAAACAACCGAGTAGAACTTTTTCAGGTTTCTTTGATGAATACAAAGTTCAGAGGAACAGCATTTATCTGAAATAGAACTCTTTTGTAACATTCTAAATGTCTTTATCATCACTTTTAATCAATTTAAAGCATTCCTGCTGAATAAAAGTATTAATTTCTATAATTTCATTCCCCAAAAAAAGAAAGAAAATTACATTAACTTAAAGCTTTTTTAATGGCATAGTGTATAATGTTACAAAAGGTTTTCATTTCAGATAAATGATCAGCATTGGATCTTTCTATTCATCAAAGAATCCTGATTTTTTTTTTACTCAACTGTTTCAAATATTGATGATGATGATAATAATAATAATAATAATAATAATAATAAATGTTTTTTGAGCAGCAAATCAGAACATTAGAATGATTTCTGAAGGATTATGTGACTGGAGTAATGATGCTAAATAATCAGCTTTGAAATCACAGGAATAAATTACATTTCAAAATATATTCAAATAGAAAACAATTATTTAAATAGTAAATATATATTTATTTTTAATTGTGTTGTTTGTGCTGTACATTGCATCAAATAAATGCAGGCTTGATGAGCAGAAGAGACTTCTTAAAAACATTAAAAATCTTACTGTTCAAAAACTGGTAGAGTATATTAAATAATAATTCACATCTCGGGAGAAAATATGCCTAACTGGAATGAAAATAATGCCACAATGCCAAAAACCCTAATGGTTCTCAGAATTAATTTTCTTTTCGAAATTTTAAGGGTGAACAACCACCCGGACATGTTTTTTTGGCAGACTTCCTAGTCCCCCTATGAGTCATGGAGAATTAACATTACACCGTTGTTCACACCGAGCACCACTGATGACACCATGGCGTCTTACTGTGGTTTTACACGAAACGTCAATACGACAAAATGTCAGCCAAAATGATCCGACAACACATTTGCAAATACGATAAATTAAGTGTTGTAATGTCTCACTGACACTTCAAACATTACACTTGTTCTCCCCTGTTTCTTTAATAAATATTACATGTTTCTCCAGGTCTAAATCTTACAAAGTCTTATTCAATCCAAATCCTGGCTTTGTCTGTGCCTAGGAGCGAGCGTTCGAGAAAATAATAAGCCAGTGTACTGGAATGCACTGATAAATCCTTCCAGTCATACAGCACAGGAAATCAGTAGAACGGCACAAATCATCGCATAGAGACGTGCAATTATAGTCGGAACGGAGTATGTTGGTGACAGTCATGTGTTGTCAGTTCAGTTTCTCAGCCCTAGAGTAATCGGTCTGATTGTCGGAGCGATGGAGTGTTATGTCAACATGTCTTTCTAACACAGTCTCTTGGACACCCACTAAGCCTCATCCTCGACTAAACAGGATTTAACTCTGTGGACTAGGCTTAAGAACCATCTCACTGGACACTGGAGTCCACGCAGTTGTGCGTTTATGAAAAGGTGGGCACTTTTCAATGACACTGAGACATTCTACGGTTAGTTGCCAAGAGGGGGATTTTCTTCCTGTGAAAGGAGTGTTTTCTTGTGAGCTGACGGCACATGATTCAGCAGTCTCTCATTGGTATTCTTCAGTGCGGACCCCTGTCTCAATATGCAGACAAACTCACAATGTGGCAATTTAGGAATGTCACTGTCAGAGGTGTCACGGGGTAACGACTCACTGCACCTGAAAACACTAACACACACAGACACTCACACACATACACACGCAAACCTGCTATTACCTCAGCCTACACCAGCTGATTTGTTTTTATCAAGCCTTCAAGGATAGCAGAATGCCATCTTTTCACCAAAAGCACATTCTCCTGCAACAGACACACACAGAATGAAGTCCACACATAAAGTGCGTTGGGTGTCTTTAGGACTTCAGGCCCATGCGTGCCATCAGCTGCTCGTACACAGTCCAGGCCATGGCAGCCATGAGGGTTCTCCTTAGAGAACGAGGAACCGCTCCTCGAAAAAACCCACTCAAGCCATGCTTCTAAAATCAGAAAAAGAGAAAAAAAGAATTAAAATTATGTAACCATGTTTAATCTACTGAGAAAAAAAAGAATCTAAATATTTTAAAAACATAAAGAAGTTCACACATAAGGTACACAAAGTGTGTAATAAAACAGATTTTTTAAAATACAAAACATTCAGAATTCATTTGAAAGTGAAACAAAATTTAGACGAAAATGACGTTGGGTTTATCTGTGAGCATTTGACTAGATAATGAAAAGTTGAAACATGAAAGGATATGCTATTATGAGTTTATATTATCTTTCAGTTACATCCACAGAAGTCACTCTAGATACAGTACCAGTCAAACGTTTTTGAACAGTAAGGTTTTTAATGTTTTTTTTTAAGTCTCTTCTGCTCACCAAGCCTGCTTTTTATTTGATCTAAAGTACAGCAAAAACATTACAATTTTGAAATATTTTTCTGTTTAAAATAACTGCTTTCTATTTGAATATATTTTAAAATGTGATTAATTTCTGTGATCAAAGCAACATTTTCAGCATCGTTACTGATAAAAAGACCAGCATATTATATTGATTTCTGAAGAATCAGTGTCACATGATCCTTCAGAAATCAATATAATATGCTGGTCTTTTTATCAGTATTATTATCAATATTTAAAACAGTTGAGTACATTTTTTAAGATACTTTGATGAATAGAAAGATCCACAATTTATCTGAAATAAAAAGCTTTTGTAACATTATACACTATACCATTCAAAAGCTTGGATAATATTTAGTAAAAAAATTTGTCTTTATAGCATTATAAAGACCTGAAAAAAATTCTACTCAGCTGTTTTCAACATAATAATAATAATAATAATAATAATAATAATAATAATAATAATAATAATAATAATAAATATTTTTAGAGCTGCAAATAAGAATATTAGAATGATTTCTGAAGGATCATGTGACTTGAATTACGGTGCTAAAAATTCAGCTTTGAAATCACAGATATAAATGACATTTTAAATATATATTTAAATAGAAAAGTTATTTTAAAAAGTAAAAATATTTTACTGTTTTTGCCGTACTTCGGATCAAATAAATGCAGGATTGGTGAGCAAAAGAGACTTCTTTAAAAAAAACATTAAAAATCTTACTGTTCAAAAACTTTTGACTGTATAGAAAATAATAAAAAAAAACTGATTAAAGATTATGACATATTTTCTGCACAATCTTCACAAGGCTAGAAACGTTTATCAGGGTTTCTGCAGATATGAACAAGTGAAATTTAAGACTTTTTAAGACCTTTTTAATACCACCTTATATGAAATTTAAGACCTAAACCTGTAATGGAAATAGATATTATATTACATGCATACATGTAATATTTAATGTGTTTAATGTAAAAAGTAAACAAAATTTCATGGCTGTCATAAATTAAATTTATTACTACGATATACAGTGAACTTTTCATATCAGCAGATACTATTCCACACAAAATATCCCCATAAAAGTACCAATAGAAATATCTGATGTAAAAAACAAAACGCGATCCTTGTTTGGAACTATTTCCGTTGGTGAAACAGAACAAAACAGTGGAAATATTTTGTCTAATATGTAACTACTTGACTAACTACTTGTTTATTGAGCTAAAATTAATGTAACATTTGTAATTGTGAGAATTTTCAGCAAAAAGCTCACTTGGTAAGTTACTGAACTATATCATGTTATAAATAAACTATACATTTTAAATTTTTACCTCAGTGTGTTTCTCACAAATAGACCAGAAATACACTATCCATGATCAATTTCTGTTTACGTTGAATGTATTAAAATAGGAATCTTTCTTGCCTTTCTATGCTTCGCTAGTTTTTGTCACTTCAGTTTTAATCAGCGGTTTGTTCGGTCGGGCAAGAAAAAAAAAACATTTTAAAAGTATCTCGAAGGCTGGCGGTCAGCTAGCTCGACCTATATTTATTATTATTATTGATAACATTATATACAGAAATGGGTAGTTTGACCTGTATTCAGCTACTGCGATTCTGTCTGAAGACGCAGTAACTTCCACAGAGAAAAAAAAATCTACAGTTGTTAGCAACTGGCCTTAGCCAAGCCCTATATTCATTTTTTTTTCAAGCTAAGTATCGCTAAACTTGCACTTCCTCATAGCTAAAAAGTTAAATCCATTTTACTTCTGCGGTACAATCCGAGAGAGACTCGCGCCAACAACAGAATACTGATTGGCTATTGCATGTTGGTCTCATTTGTAGTTTAAATACAGCAAATTATATTTGGAATAGTGAAATAAAGAACTACAACACCACGGAAACCACAAAAAGAGAATTTAAATGAGAATTAGATGTAGCGTTACATGGAAATCGGAAAAATAAGACCTGTGTAAAATTATTTAAGACCTAGAACAGCAAATTTAAGACTTTTTAAGGCCTTAAATTGTGATTTTTAAATTTTAGACTTTTTAAGACTTTTTAAGACCCCGCGGGAACCCTGGTTTATAAATAAAGGAAATACAGTACACTACTGTTCAACGGATCTTTTTTTGAAGTTGTGTTTTTGAAATAAGTCTTTTATGCTCACAAACGCTGCATTTATTTGATCAAAAATACAGTAAAATCAGTAATATTGTGAAATAATGTTACAGTTTAAAATTATTGTTTTCTATTTGAATGTATTGTAGGCAATTTGGTGACTTTTGATCTCATGCTGTATCAAAAAAACATTTTGTATTTAATAAGATTTTCGAACGTGACTCTGGACCAAAAAAAAAAAAAAAAAAAAAACAGTTATGGTAAGTTTTCTGAAATTGAGAGATTTATAGATCATCTGAAAGCTAAATAAATAAGCTTTCCATTTATGTATTGTTTGTTGATATGACAATATTTGGGGGAGATACAACTACTTGAAAATCTTGAAAACGAGGGTGCAAAAAAATACATATTTTTTTAGAAAATCGCCTTTAAAGTTGTCCAAATTAAGTTCGTAGCAATGCATATTACTAATCAAAAAATAAGTTTGATTTATTTATGGTTGGAAATGTACAAAATATCTTCATGGAACATAATCTTTACTTAATATCCTAATCATTTTGGGTATAAAAGAAAAAATATATAATTTTGACCCATACAACGTATTTGTTGGCTATTTCTACAAATATACCCGTTCTACTTAAGACTGGTTTCGTGGTCCAGGGTCACAAATATGTTTTCTCCCATGATGCTTACAGTATAAACATGGCGTGCAGCATCGCTGGTCTTGGGATACAACGCTGGGCTCACTTGCATGTGGGTTTTGATCACGTCTGCTGGCTGAGTGGCTAGAGAGGCCAAAATACCAGCCACCACACCACAGCCAAAATTAACCAGCGGGACAAAGGAGGACGAGCTGATCTCTGCATGAGAGAGAGACAGCAGACGTTATTAAACAATGCCAGATCCTCAGATTACATCACAGTCATGACTGATCAGAAACTCACCCTGTGGCAAAGCCTTTTTGGCCTGGCTGTAGAACATGACGTAGATTCCAGAGAACGGGGCGTCTCTGAGCAAAGTCGCCGTGAGCCCGGAGTAAAGAGCCCTGGGGCCTTCGTTCTGACACACACTTTTAAGCGCACCAGCTACACTTATGTAATTGTACCGCCCACTCTGAAATAAAACATGCGAGAATGAATAAACACACTCTTACATTTTTAATGTGAATACAGAAGGGGTGCCCAAACTCAGTCCTGGAGGGCCGCTGTCCTTCAGAGTTTAGCTTCAACCCTAATTAAACACACCTGAACCAGCTAATCAAGCTCTTACTAGGCATGTTAGAAACTTCCAGGCAGGTGAGGCAAGTTGGAGCTAAACTCTGCAGGATACCGACCCTCCAGGACCTGGCGTACAGTATCAGAGCTCAGGAATAATCCTCACCTCAAAACGAGTTTTAATGACTGTGAAGGGCAGCATGGCCACACCTGCCACACAACGAGCTCCCGCCCCAAGCAACACCGCCTCCCCAGCGCTCGGAGACTTATCCTGGAAGAAGTGCTGCTTCAGCGAGTAAAATGTGCTGAAGTAGATCCCTACACCAGGGATACAGCGCATGAACGACTGTAGGGACAAAGAGAGATAAACGGTGAGACAGATGAACACTGAAACTATTTCATATACAAAATATATATATATATATATATAGTGATGCATTGGGATTTTTGCCAACCAGTTTAGTTTAAGTGGCAGCATGGAGATGAACCTATCATCTCTTACTTTTTACTACTAGTTGTAGCACAAAATAAACATCCTGAAATGTGTCATTTCTCATCATATAATCGTTCAACCAATCTTTCAACTGCAGAAAGACATCAATCAAACAGCTTGTAAAAAAGATGTAGGGCCCTATGAAATTAGTTTTTTCCCCCAAATTCTGAATTCAGTTTTTTCTATTTAAATTTTATGTTTTTTTCTATTTTAACATTTCTGGACTTTTTAATGGCTAAATTAAAATGTAGTAATCAAAAAGCATGTTGAATTAATTGAAACTTAAATTTAACAACAATCTATAAACATTTTAACAAAATAAATGTAATTGTAATTTGTAAAAATAAAAAAAAATCATGTAGGGCCCTATAAAATTCGTTTTATTTTTTCCCCAAATTTCATTAGATTATTTTGTTAATTTTCTATGGATTCTGTTTTTTTTTCCATTTTAACATGTCTAGACTTTTTAATGGTTAAATTTAAAATTAGTAATCAAAAAGCACATCTAATAACAGAACCTTATGCAATTTAACAACAATTTATTAATGTTTTGAAATACATTTAATTTTTTTCTCAATTTTTTAATTTTAAAGGTTGAATTTTTTTTAAACAATCAAAATGCAGTTATAATTAATTGAATTCATCAAAACTCAAAAATCTTTTTTAATTCTGTATTGCGATTTTTATTTGTTTTAATCCAATGAAAATTAAACAACCAAACATGATTATGATTATAACTACATTAATACATACATTCTATTGCACAATAGTTATATACTTCTGCCACAATTTCTTCAAATAAAACTAAACTCATTTTGATGGATTGCTGTCGAAACCTTTAAGTTTTTGTGTGACGATAGTATTTCTCATATTAATCAGTCAAATGCTCACAAAATGACTATCAGAGCAGTTCTGGAGATGTTGTTCATGTATTTATGTACTCATTTAGTAAGACAACAGATGCTGAAAACACCACGAGCGCCACACACACAAACAAAACTCTACGTCTGCACCATTGTTCACACAGAGACACGCAGTTACGCATTTAAATTATAGTCTTTTGGTTTATTATTTACAGACACTAGTCCATATCGCAATTTGATTAGAGTGTACTGACCTGCTCTTGATTTATTCTTCTACAATTTTACAAATTCCATGAAATTGGATTCCGTCCGCACTTTCCGCATCACAGAAAAATATAGAGCTCTAAATATGACATGTAATGCTACATCTACCTCCCGAATGCCATTCAATGTCTATAAACTTGATAGTTAACAAAAAAAAAATCTATAGAGGAGCTTTTGCTACATATATGCACTATATTGCATAATCATTGCATTTTTAAGTAACCTGTTATCATTACGTAATATGTTTGCTTAAATCTGCCATTAAAACATTATTAGTCACCCATTAAATATTTATATTTAAACAGCAAAATTGAAGTAGAAGTTTTTTTGAGCTGACACAAAAACTGCTCTGTGCAATTTAAATGTTTATTAAATAAATTTCCCCAATTAATTGATTATAAATTGACATTCATTTTGATTTCAGTTGAATTTTCTGTTTCTGAGCCCAGAATGAAAGTGTAAAAAAAGTGTACTTTTGACCTACACAATATGTAATAATATTACACACAGGACTCATTTTTGTTCATGCCACATCAAATATGTGGTCTACAGTTGCAATTAAATGAAGAATTGGACATATGTCTGAGATCAGAACACTGATGCTGTTGTGAGATCAAACAGTAAGCGGTGACCAAAGGAAATGGACACTTCTTCCAATACACTTGACTCACCGGTGAAACCCCCTTCCACAGGCCAAGCAGCTTCTCTGTGCGAATCACGTTGAAAAAGACTGTAATCATCCCCACTTTAGGAGCACTGAGAGACAAACACAGAAATAGAAATGGTCATGACGGACATAGCAGAGACAAAGAAGGGCGAAAACAGACAGAAGGAGCCAAAAATCTTAGCATTTAGATGGTATGCTGAGCATATGAGGAAGCATAATTTGACATGGGTAACATGTTATTCTCTGCAAAGCTGATAGAGGCAGACAGTTTAATAACAGAGCACTCCCACACGGCATACAGAGAGGACGCGGTTATATAAACGCAGACTCATACAATGACACTCAACACGCATCTCACCAAAATAATACAGACTAAAAACTCACAGTTGCCGCAACAACTGAAAGGGTAACAAAAACACTGTACAAACCAACAGCCAATAAATAAAAAAAACTTAAACATTTAATTTTTCAGACATAGGAACAATACCTGTATAATTAAAAAGAACTATTGAAGTGGCATGTGAATATGTAAACTCACTTACTGCCTTAAAGGTTGCTAGGGTGTTCTAAAGGTAATTGTGACTTTTTATCTCACAACTCTGACTTTTTTCTTGCAATTGTGAGTTTACATCTCACAATTCTGACCTTTTTTCAGAATTGTGAAATAAAAACTGAAAATTCAGATTTTTTTTCCTTAGAACTGCACAGCATACAGTTGAGGTCAAAAGTTTACATACACCTTGCAGAATGTTAATTACTGTACCAAAATAAAAACTGACCTGAATTAGATATTTTACATTAAAGACAGTTATATATAGTCCACAAAATAAAACAATAGTTGAATTTATAAAAATGACCCCATTCAAAAGTTTACATACACTTGATTCTTCACTGTGTTGTTACCTGAATGCTCCACAGCTGTTGTTAGTTTTGGAGTCCCTTGTTTGTCCTGAACAGTTAAAGTGCCTGCTGTTCTTCAGAAAAATCCTTCCGATCCGACAAATTCTGTTTTTTTTTTTCAGCATTTCTGTGTATTTGAACCCTTTCCAACAATGACTGTATGATTTTGAGATCCATCTTTTCACATTGAAGATAACTGAGGGATTCATATGCAACTGTTATTACAGAAAGTTCAAACATTCACTGATGCTCCAGAAAGAAAAACAATGCATTAAGAGCCGGGGGTGAAAACTTTTGAACAGAATGAAGGTATGTACATTTTTCTTATTTTGCCTTAATACCATATTTTTTTACATTTAGTACTGCCCTTTAGATGCGACAGAAGATTTTTACATGTTTCCCAGAATACGAAATAAGTTAAATTCACCCTGATCTTCCAATTCAATACATTTTAATGCATTGTGTTTCCATCTAAAGCATCTGTGAGCATTTGAACCTTCTTTAATAGTTGCATATGAATCCCTCAGTTGTCCTCAGTGTGAAAAGATGGATCTCAAAATCATACCGGCATTTTTGGAAAGGGTTCAAATACAGAAAAATGTTGAAAAACCAAAGAATTTGTGGAACCTGAAGGATTTTTCTGAAGAACAGCGGGGAGTTTATCTGTTCAGGGACTCATGAACAACTATCACTAAACAAAAAAACACAGCTGTGGATCATTCAGCTAACAACACAGTATTAAGAATCAAGTGTATTTAAACTTTTGAACAGGGTCATTTTTATAAATTTAATATAAAAATTATACATATAAAATTGTATTATTTTCACTTGTGGACAACATATAAATATTTTATGTGTGAAATATCCTATTCAGGTCAGTACTAAATAAAAAAATTACATGCATTTTGTATGATCCCTCTTATTTTGGTAAAATAAATAACATTTTGCAGATTCTGCAAGGTGTATGTAAACATTGGACCTCAGCTGTAAATTCACAAAAAAAGTCATATTGTGAGATTTAAACTTGCAATTGCGCGATTAAAAGGTAGTTCGTTTTTTAATTATTTGATTCAGTGGCTTCTATACTTAGCTATTAGTACTAAAGCTGTTAAGTTTTAATGTTGCTTCCCTTGAAAGGATTAAAACAGTTTTAATCTTTTACATGCTAAATTAGCTCTTTGTCAGAAAGATGACAGAAATGATTATGCATTTTAACTATGTAGGACATGTTTATTATCTGTCAATCAAGCCCTGAAACTAAGCCCTGACATCTAATACCAGACAAAGATCAAGGCACAAGGACAGCAGCCTAACTGCAGGCTTATGTCTAGACATGGTCAGCGAGGGTCACAGCAGGCATGTCGGTTGGTGGCGTCTCACCCTGGGTGCATGTTGTTCTGCAGGGTCTGCAGTCTGGTCTTCACCAGATCCAACGGCTGGAACAGTAGAGTGGAGCAGGTGCCGCTGAGAGAGCCACACATGAAGGCCTTCAGGGCAGGATGAGCCTGAGAGAACAAACCCAGAAAGACAGAATTTGAGACAACAAGCACTGAAGGAGGATACAAAGGTCAAAGTTTGAAAAGAGTATTAATGGATGGATATAAAATGTAGGGTGACAGCAGAGAAGTCAAATGATTGTGAGATGAACAGAAAGATCACATGATGAAACTACAATTTGCGAAAATACAATTCAGGCAGCACTATCAAGGGGTCATATTCAACACTGTTCTACCATTTCGTTTTGTTTTTCTAAATTAGTTGTGCCACAAACAGTCATAGTTTAGATTTTCTCTGACCATCTTTCACCCCTTCCATTTGCTACTGTACACTACCAGTCAAAAGTTTTTGTTTTTAATGTTTTTTTAAAAAAAGTCTCTTCTGCTCACCAAGCCAGCATTTATTTGATCCAAAATACAGCAAAAACAGTACAATTTTGAAATATTTTTACTATTTAAAAGAACTGTTTTCTATTTGAATATATTTTAAATTTTAATTAATTTAAGTTTATTCCTGTGATTTCAAAGCTGAATTTTAAGCATCATTACTCCAGTCACATGATACTTCAGAAATCAAACTTATATTCTGATTTGGTGCCAAAAAAAAAAACATTTATTATTGTAATTAGTAAGTTGAAAACACCTGAGTAGAATTTTTTCAGGTTTCTTTGATAAACAGAAAATTCAGAAGAACAGCATTTACCCAAAATAGAAAACTTTTGTAACATTATAAATATCTTTATCATCAATTTTCACCAATTTAAAGCATCCTTGCTAAGTAAAAAAATTTCTATAATTTCATTACATTTTAAATAGTAAAAATATTTTAAAGTTGTACTGTTTTTGCTGTACTTTGAATCAAATAAATGCAGGCTTGGTGAGCCGAACAGATTTCTTTACTGTTCAAAAACTTTTGGTAGTGCACGTTTAAAAATGAATTGTGTAATTTCTGAAACAGTAGGGCTGGGTACCATTACAGATTTTCAGATTTTGATTTGCCTCGATTCAAGTCTAGCTCATTTGAATATATTCCTATTTTAATGTCTTTTTTTGCCCACATATGAAAGAAATCTCCTCTAATCTGGCAACTTATAAAAGACAGCGTTTCAAACTTATTCAAACAGCAACTAAACTTCTAGACATCGAGACATTTTTATGTTAAAAAGGCCTGCATAATAGCTTTGCATCTCTTTTCTGTGTTTAGCTTAGGGGAAAGTTGCGTAAAGACATATTTGGGCATATAGAGACATGGTTTATTTATTCTTTTATAGAAAATAAATGTGACTTATCTGTATGTTATGTTTAGTTATGTTAATTACTGTTACGCCTGTCCTCGTGAATATTATATATATATATTTTTTTTCAACTTACTAATAAATAATAATAATTTTACTTTTAAGAAAGGTTTTTATTCAATTAATTGGACATACTTTCTGATGATTAAAAAGTAATTCATCCATTACAACAAAATCAGAAAACCCCAGAATTATGGAAAGTAAAATAAATATAAAACTAAATAAAAAGATCCAAAATAAAATAAAACATAATTGAAATAAAATATTTCATAGGGCTGAAACATGGAAGCATAGGCAGTCATATGCTAATGTGCTCATGTGATGTCATAACCATAATGACTCCTAAACAAGATTTTTGCAGTTAAGTTTTTATTAACATTCTGGGTGAACTAAGAAGGGAGCTATGCACTGTGAAAGTATTTTACAAAAGAGCATACAATTATTATGCCTCCTTTAACAGACTTGGGTACAAAAACTGACTTCCTTTTCACACCACAACAGTCACCATTTACTTCAAGACCACTAAAAATACCACAGTGACCAACAGTGACACCCCAGATAAAAGGATATTCTCACACGCTGAATATCCATCCCACATTTGGTGCCCTGCATGGACACCAAACCTTACACGCTGTCATTTGCATGCATGTTTATGCAAATGAAAAAAAATAACAGGTTGTGTAAGTGTGCATGACCACACACACACACACGAACGGACTTCAAATAGAAAATTACATCCAACACAGATGCACATCCACACACTGGCACCGTCAGCATCATCACACGCACACCGACATGCACATTGCACATCAAGACTCGAGCGCTGCCGACAGGCTCCTCGCAGCGCTGAGATTCATTTAGAAGCATGAAAACAGCAAGACACGAGTGATGGACAGACGCACACACAACTGTGCAAAAACACACACTAAAGAAAACATACAGTGAGCAACTGACTAATCTGCCCTACCTTTCCCAGGCTGCTGGCAGATTTGGGCTGAGGGTCCTTTTTCTCTTGCATCTCTCTCTCTCTCACTCACTCTTTCTGCTGCCGCTAACAGCACATGACAGAGTAAGCCCCCATCTCTCTCCTCTCAAACACAATGCCCACAAATCTCTCTTTAACCCCCTCCCAACCCTCAGCAACAGATTCAACCGCTTAATCCACAAGCTCCCATGCTTGCCGATCTCAGCACTGGTTTTCTGCACTCCTTATCGCACCTAAACGCACATCCAAGGTTTTGGTCCCCTCGTTTTTGTTCTTCTCCGCCGGATCAAGTGCTTTCAGCACAGTGTGAGTCATGCAATTGCCAAAGGCATATGTATATGTGCGTGAGTGTGTGCTTGTGCGGATGTGACAGAGAAAATGTGGGTCATACATTGGTTGCATATATCCTATTATTCCACAATAGGTTCAGCCGGACTGCACAACAAAGAAAAACAATGACTTTTGGATCTTTATATGCCGTTTACACATAAAAATGGTTTTGTACTGGGAAAAACTGTGTCATCAAATCATACACACTCCCTCCTTCTTCCAATACAAATAAGACATGAAAAATAATAAAATATGACTGCCGAAATGTCAGCCAAACCAACTATTCTGCTGGTATCTGGTCATTTCAAGACAATCAGCATTGGCTAGTGACTATAAAACATGTAAGTTTCTGCATCAGTTAAAATGTACAACAGCTTTAACAAAACATGCAAGGTCTACAGTACATTGTATTTTTTTTTAAAGTCTACCAGAGGTGGGTCCTAAATTTGCACAGTTGCTTTTTGTTTTATATTACTGTTCCCAGAAGAAAATTCAATAAATAATTGTTAACAAAAATAAAAATAAACATTTGATTAAAAAAAAAAAAAAATAAATAAAAACTTCACTACAAAACATCCAAAATAAAAGTTTGGTTTAACCTGAATTTATGACAAATAATGCAATTTTCTGCTGTAAAATAATGTTTATATTTTCTTTTGATTACATTTTTATTCAATTAATTAGACATGCTTTCAGATGATTAAATCCATTACAACAAAATCAGAAAACGCCAGAATTATAGCAAATAATAGTTTCTGCATCAATTAAAATATACAACAGCTTTCTTAACGAAACATACACAATCTTGTTAAAGGATTAGTTCACTTCCAGAACAAAAATGTACAGATAATTTACTCACCCCCCTTGCCATCCAAGATGTTCATTTCTTTCATTCTTCAGTTGTAAAGAAATTATGTTTTTTGAGGAAAACATTTCAGGAATTCTCCATATAGTGGACTTCTATGGTGCCTGTGAGTTTTTTTTTTTTTTGTAGAAAATAACCAATTGTTTCGCTAGATAAGATCCTTCTTCCTCGACTAGGATCGTTTAGAGCCCTTTGAAGCTGCATTTAAACTGCATTTTGGAAGTTTAAACTTGCGTGCACCACAGAAGTCCACTACTGGGAGAAAATTCCTGAAATTATTTCCTCAAAAAACATAATTTCTTTACGACAGATAAAAAGAAAGACACGAACATCGCGGATGACAAAGGTGAGTCAATGATCTCTAATTTTTGTTCTGAAAGTTAACTAATCCTTTATTGTTTTAAAGAATTCTGAGTGGATATTGTGCAAAATAAGTGCTCATTTCATTAGAGCAACATGTGCATATTTCTTCAGGTATCAGTGATGGCGTTATATGTTGATATTATGTGTTATATCAGTCAATCATTATTCTCTCCCCTAAATAATATCACACATTCAAGCTGATGTTAATGTTTTGCAAACAATCGGCATTGCAGAATATATTAGAATAGCATGACATTGAACTACATAGCCTGACTGGCTGCTGAATCAACTTGAAGGTTATTTCAAAATAGATCTTTTTTAATAGCCGGTCATGTTAAGTAAAGTTAGTTTAATGTCTGACTATTCTGATATATTCCCCTTTTGGTCATTCATCATTGCACATTTAAATTCAGAAGCACAAATATACACTGAAGCACAACGCTTTAGGACCAACTCACCAGGACAATCTCCATTGCAGATGGAGAGGATGATGATGAAGCTTCTACAGAGGAAGAGCTCAACTCCCTCCTGTTTACCTCCTCTATGGCCGTTGTGATGCCTGACACGTCAAAACCTTAATTCCAGACTGCATGAAGGAGAAATTAGTTTAATACCCAACCGTAATAAATACATTACACAAAACCAAGAACACAATCAAGAAAAGCTGCATCCTGTGTCGTGTATTAAAGCTAAAAACAGCCATATTTACCTGTCTGTTAAGGACCGAAGAGGAAGAGTGAATGAGGAATGATCTTCATCATGATTCTCGCTCTTTCTGTCACTTTGCACACAGCTGTCAACAGTACATACAACGCCGACACATTTAGACACAGAAATCACCATTTAATTATTAAAATCTTACATAAACATGTAGAAATGTGCAGAATACCGCAAAATTAAATGTCAAATATAAACAAACTACGAAAGCTAATGCTAATTTCGCCGGAAAATTATTCTTCGTTTCAAACATCCTGCAATGGCAACAACTCTTCGTAAAATACAAAACTGAGATTAAACACACTGGAAAATATTGGACATAAGGTGGTGCAACACACGTCAGCTGATTTCTGTCAGTTAGCCGGTAATGCTAACAGTCACCGCTCAACATCATAAGCCATAAACTTTAGCTTACCTTACACACAGTTGTTCCGTTTTCCGGTATCTCCAAGAAAACTGCGTATTTTCGTTTCAAGCAATTTATGTAACGTATAATAAATGGGCGGTGAAACAGCAGGCGTATGTTACACAAGACTTTTCAATATCACATTCCTGCCCGGAGAGCGTGAGCAGTGAGTTTGGAGTTACGCTTGCGCGAGAAAGTTGTGCGCTGTTTGCGTAACTCCTGCGTACTGGATGCGTAGTCTGCAGAACAACAGGCAAAAACCGGTTTCAGCTCGATTATTCCAGCGGTGCCGGTTACACGTGCTCTGAGGATAGACGCTTGATGCCACCCACTGGAACACTGAGGAAAATGTCTTCCCAAACTCTCAAGTAATTTAGGCCTACTTAAGGAGTAGTTCACTTTCAGAACAAAAATGTACAGATAATGTACTCATCCCCTTGTCATCCAAGACTTTGTTCAGTCATAAGGAAATTATGTTTTTTGAGGGAAAAAAATTCAGGATTTCTCTCCATATAATGGACTTCTATGGTGCCTCTGAGTTTAAACTTCCAACATGCAATTTATATACTTTTAACCTCAAATGCTCGTCTTGTCTAGCTCTGTGTGTACTCTGTGTAGAGATTAATAAGTATATAAATTGTAAATGTTTTTAGAAAATAAGACCCTTTTTTCTCGGCTGGGATCATTTAGAGCCCTTTGAAGCGGCATTTAAACTGCATTTTGGAAGTTCAAACTCGGGGGCATCATAGAAGTCCATTATATGGAGAGAAATCCTGAAATGTTTTCCTCAAAAAACAATTTCTTTACGACTGAAGAAAGAAAGACATGAACATCTTGGATGACAAGGGGGCGAGTACATTATCTGCAAATACTTCTTTAACACTGCTGCAAACTCCTGTCATAAATTAAGGCAACAAACCAGAATTATGCATTCTTTTCAAATTGATGAAAGGTTAAGCCTTGATTAAAAAAAATACAGATTTTAAAACTACCCGCTGAGGCATATACTAATAATGCAGATTGGACTTTATTACTGGTATTGGTAATTGGTGAGTCTTAGTGTAAGAAAACCCACCAAGAATCTGTTTAATTTGGTTATAAACTAATTTAATTTAAGCTAATTTAAAATAAACTACCTTACATTTATTATAGAGACAGCTTACACAGAAGTCACCATAATATATGTGACCCTGGACCACAAAACCAGTCTTAAGTAGCAGGGGTATATTTGTAGCAATAGCCAAAAATACATTGTATGGGTCAAAATGATCGATTTTTCTTTTATGCCAAAAATCATTAGCATATTAAGTAAAGATCATGTTCCATGAAGATATTTAGTAAATTTTCTACCATAAATATATAAAAACTTGATTTTTGATTAGTAATATACATTGCTAAGAACTTCATTTGGACAACTTTTAAGGTGATTTTCTCAATATTTAGATTTATATATTTTATAGAAGTCTGAAAAATCTGTAACTTTAAAATATGTCACTGATATGTCATTGTTCTATAATTAAACACAATTGTTTGGGAGTTATTCCATAACATTTAGTATTTATATGTGTACCATTGTTCAGAACTGTGCTAGCTAACCATGTGCTGATTAGCATCTTTGAGCTAGACTCAAAAGTATCTAAAATTGTCACTACCGAAACAGTCACGACCAAAACATTTGATGACGTTTCGGTAGTGACATCTTTGCTTTTTTGGGTGTTATTCCATAAATTTGTCACTACTGAAACAGTCATGACCAAGACATGTTATCATTGTTTCATTAGTGACAAAAGGGAACACATCCTCATATTAAGGGGAAATAAACAAAATCTTAGTATTGTTATGCAACTTTTTTGTATTTTAGTATGTTTTGTAGCGTTTTAGTATGCAAGTTAAAATTCTGTAATGTAATGTCGTCACTATCAAAAATGTGCTGTGTCAAAAATAAACTTTAATGATTTATCAAATAAGATGTTATGATAGTTCTTGGTTCAGTGTATATTCAAACTAATGAATCATTAACTTTGAAAGTAGCATGAACTTTTTGGATTTAAAATACAACAAATCTCATAAATTACACTTAAAATATTGTAAAAATTCAATTTTTATTAATTTACCTCTAAGAAAATTGAATAAAATAGCAAAAAATATATTTAGCTACATGTAGATGTAAGCAAAATCTTAATAGGTCAATATAACTATTCTAATTAAATTATATATTACTGTGTTTTGGTTGTGACAATTTGGGGAGAGGACAAATATTCCAAAACTTTCTGAAAATACAATATGAGAATTAACTGCACAATTACTAGAAACATGTACCTTGGATATTATAAAATTTGCATACATACACATTTTTTGGAAAAATACTTTTTTTTGAAGACATTTCCAACTCTGACCTAGGACCAATTCTGTAGAATAGCCCATATAAGATATACATTTATAATATAAATTTATTGAGTGAGCCTTTCTAGAAATTGAACCCACAGCCTTTACCAACACAGATCCTTAACCAATACATGACTTTATTTATTAAGAAAATATTGTCTATAATAAAATGCTGCAGTATTCGTAAAAAAAAATTAGAGGTGGTGAGGAATTATACAATGTGTTCCAATATAATTAAAAGGAAATAGACAACAAGAAAAGATTTAAACAAACAAACAAACAAACAAATAAACAAATAATTAAAAAATAAAACAAACCACATCAAAGTTGTTTTCATGAAAGTTTAATCTATTACATGTAATCTACACATTATTAAATATTATTTATGTGTATACTTTGTGAGGTTTTATTAATTTGTAGTGCTGGTTTTATGTGATTTCGCTGGATTTGAACCTGTCTGGGCTCATCTGTGTGTCTGTATATAGTATGCATTATCAAAATGGTGTATACTGAGTCTTGTAATATCACTGTCTTCATACATTATGTCACCAGGTGGGTTTCTGTAAGAGTGTGATGTCATAGATGCTTTGATAAATAAGCTGTTTAAAGTGCTTGAGACATTTCATCTTACAGTTACATACTTAGCCTCATCATGTCAGCAAGTGAGTCTCCTTTAAATTCCATAGATTCCACTGGTATACGTATGTGCCTCAAACAAACAGTGCAGTGCCCAACATTTCGCAAAAATTCTGATTCAAATATACATTTTGCTATGTTAAGTATGCATTTTATTGGACATTAAATTTAGGTTTGAAATGCTACACGTCATGCAAGCAATTGTATTTTTATTTAATGCAGAAAGTGTAAACGACTAGGGCTGGGTAAAAAATATCGATTCTCCGATTTTAATCGATCTTCAGTTTAACGCAACAATATCGATTCGGGAAATCCCCGGGAATTTAGAAAAATGTTTTATTTCTTAAACATGTTTGAAATTCTTAATAGATTTCACTGTTGCACATTTAATCTTTTTATTTTTTTACAGTAATGTGCATTTTGCAGTTTGTTTACATGGTGTACAATGGATGCACATATTTATGACTTCTTGTTAGTGTTCATTTAAAATAAAAGTTGTTTAAAATAAACAACTGTGTGCACCCTATTATTAATGTAGATGTGTATTTCAGTAATAAACTTAAGTAGGAGAGTTTCAGTTACCAGCATTTATATCAAAATATGGATCCCATGTCTGCAAAACTAACATTTTAAATGAAATATTGATAGCTAATCGATATCGAATCGAATCGAATCGAAATCGGAATCGAATTGAATCGAAACCATAAAAATAAGAATCGAATCGAATCGCTGAATTGGTCACAATACCCAGCCCTATAAACGACCTGTTGTAATATTTAAAACCAGATAAATTAATGTGTCTGTATGGATGGGCAAGACGTAATAACTTTTTGTAAAAATTATGAAAAAATATATATATTGTTAATCTGATTAACAAGGCATAATAAAACATAATTGACAGATTAATCAATCAAAATAATCAATAGTTGCAGCCCTAGTTAGGCTCTAGTCACTCCTGGGCCTCTCAGTTTGCCAGATGCAATCTCTGGGTTAATTAAATTTAAAGTCCTGGGATCAATTTTTTATATTTCTATTTTAATTTCTATTTCGTGTTCATTTTCCAGTTTCTAAAATGCATTATGCTAGTTTAGAACATGCAGTACTTTGACCACACGCACCAACCATTACCCTACTACCATATAAAGTTATTGTCTTTAGTTTAAACTGATTTGCATTCATATGTATATTACCACCTATTGGACAATTTGATTTGATTTCTTATTCCTTTCTCCTGTGTTACATTATGCTAGTTTACAGTCTGTCCAAGTATGTTCCTGTTATGCTTATTTACACACTGTCCTATTTTCTACTCTAATTGTGAATAAAACGACATATTTTGCTACTTCAGCTGATCTGTGGCTCTGGTTTTTGCTGGTGCTGTGTGTTCAGCTCCTCCAGAATCCACACAGAGCCACTCACAGACTGGAGCAGATGATAAAATTCTTTCAGAAGGTGATCAGGGAGCTGTTCTCCACACTTCTGTCACTCCTGCTCACCCTAAACAAATAATCAAAAGCATTTATTTAGTCTGATCCTAACAATACAATCCAGTCATGACTGGTGAGATTCAGATAAGTGTGTGTCACTGGACACCTGTTCATTGTAACCAGGGGTGGCTCTCAATGTTGTCTAAACTGGGCCGATCTGATGCCGATGCACTGAGACACCAGCCAATCAGTTGACGGCACTCTGTTACACACAACACAGTCTTCAGAAACACAAAACAACACACTTCACCTGGATCTGGATGTGATTTCTGTCTCTTGCCTGTAGACAGCTCTCTAGGGAAGAGCAGTCTGCTTCTGGAGGTGACCCTCCGTACGCCTCTGAAGGGGAAACAACCGCACAGGATGTTGTAGAGCGTAACCCCTACTGACCAAACCGTAGCCGGTCCTGCATGATAGCAGTGCTGCCGAAACCACTCAGGAGGGGCGTATTCAAGAGTGCCTGAGAGACCACAAACATCCAATCAAAATGTTCCAGTTCAAACTAATTCCGATCAACTTAGGGAGGTCAAACCAACCTGCAAAGTATTTGTAGGCCGAGTCTTTCAGCAGATCTCCACAGCCGAAGTCCAGCAGCTTGATGTCATGTGACTCTGTGGAGATCAGCAGGTTCTCGGGCTTGACGTCCCGGTGCAGGACTCCGCGGCTCTCACAGTGTTTGAGAGCGGTGATCAGCTGCAGCAGGACCTTCTTAGCCAGCTTCTCATCCAGAGATCCGTTCTCCTCACAGAAACTCTGGAGATCCTGGCAAGGAACTGGACGCTCCAGGATCATGATGTAGCGTCTGCGGCGGTCAAACCACTCCACCAGCTGCAGGACGTTGGGGCAGGCAGGAGCTGAAGTGACCAGGGTCATCAATGCCACCTCCAGCGGCAGACGACCATGACCTTTCTGCGGTGACAGATGATCCATTATATCCAGAGCTGAATGCAGATGAGACAGAACAACAGATTCATGCTGAACTTACAACTTTCAGCTTCTCAGGCGTCCTGCCTTTGGAAACGTACTTGATGGCAACCTGTAAACAGATAAACCACACTGAATGATGACATCCACTGATAGCAAGCTGTTTGAATGAAGGACGGAAGAAAATGTCTTACTGGTAGTCCGTCAGACCTGCGGATCCCAGCATACACAGAGCCGAATCCACCTTGCCCCAGCAATCGGCCCTTTGCATACGCCTCTGCAACAAGATCACAAGAAATGTCTTTTAGAGAAAACATGTCAAAGAACATTTTCTATTCATAACTGAGCCATAACATCTTTAATATAAGGCTATCCTGACCTCTGCGGGGGCATTTGGCAGGTCTTCTGTGTGAGGTGGACAGACGTCCATCCTCCTGGCTGCCGCTCTGCCTCTTCCTCTTCCTGTGAGGCTGATCTGTGGACACAGAAACAGCCAAATCAGAGGACAGAGGAGCTATAAATCCTGGTAGCTCTTGGCTCAGGGGCTGGTTTTGGTTGGGCAGCGGTTCCTGATAACGATCACCAGAGCCACGTCTCCCATCCTCCTGACCAGCCGTCTGGGTGAAAGCCACACTCCTGGACTTGGAGCGACCTGAGGCTAAAATATTACATACATGCAGTGCTTAATATTGTTTTATTAATAATCAATGTCAGTGGTCACATCAAATTTGCTGCTTATTGTTACTTATTTCTTTCAACTATCTTTTAGGGCTTCATTTGTAATTAAGCAGCTCTGTAGTTTAATTATAATTGTGACAGGGAATAAAACTCATATTTCTATATTTTTTTTGATTCTGTTTAGAAAAGGTGTGCAGTTTATTTCAATTACATAGAATAAAAAATAGACATGATCACTTAGCTGGGAAGAAAATTGGACTTGAATAGGTTAACTTGCACAATTGTATTCACATAATTTAGTCAAGCAATGTAAGTTATATAGCATAACACACCAACAGTAAATAGCCTAAATGCAGTGATGGGCAAGCTACTTGGAAAATGTAGTGAGCTAAGCTAACAGTTACTCTTCATTAAATGAAGCTTAACTACACTAAAGCTACAGCCTTTGGTAATGTAGCAAGCTAAGCTACAGCATCATGGCAAAAGTAGTTCACTACATCTAAGCTATTTTTTAAAATTTCATTTTTCTATTGAACCAACATCATACAAAGTCAGTGCTCTCTCAGTGATCAATTAAATTGTCAGTCATACAGGCATGCAAGTTCAGTTTAATTGTTTATTCAACCACTCTTCCAAACCAATTTGGCAACAAAAATCTGTATCATGTACAGGGCTGGATTTATCTCATATTCTGGGGGGTTGAATTCTTTCTTGAAAAAAATAAAAACAAAAAAGCAATGGCACCAGTCTCACAATATTAAACGAATAAAACAGGGAAAACACAAAATTTGTAAATAAAATAATTTTATACATATTATTGAATAACATAGTCTATATATGGATGGGTGTTCGTCAACTGATTGCATGTCGTCAGAGTTTACAGTGTTGACAGCTTCGTAATAAATAGCCTAAAGGAAGCGCTGTAGATTTGTTGTATATAGCTACTAAAATATGACAGACCGCACAAAAACAGCACTTTAATTTACTGCCGTGTTTGAACAAAGATAGTGATTGATTTCATGAATACAGGAGCCTGATTTTTTTAATTGTCAGAATCTATAGTACATAACAAATACAAAAATAAAAACAAATCACAAACTTTTGCAGTCAAGACTGTGAATAAAAGACAAGTGTGGAATGTAAGCCAGATTTGGCCCAGACTCTGTTACTATCTGGGAAGCAAAGCTAAATTCTATTGTAAATTTGTTAACTGACAGTAAGAATATATAACCGAATCAAGCGGCTATTTTCGTTTGCAGAAGGTAAAATGCATTAACGTAAAAATTTAACCGACAGGTCACAGCGGCTAGGCCTATAAGTCACATTTGTGACCCTGGACCACAAAACCAGTCATAAGGTTAAATTTTACAAAACTGAGATATATACATCATATGAAAGCTCAATAAATAAGCTTTCTATTGATGTATAGTTTGTTAGGATAGGACAATATTTGGCCGAGATACATCTATTTGAAAATCTGGAATCTAAGGGTGCAAAAAAATCAAAATACTGAGAAAATCACCTTTAAAGTTGCCCAAATTAAGTTCTTAAAAATGCATATTACTAATCAAAAATTACATTTTGATAGGTTTACAGTAGGAATTTTACAAAAAATCTTAATGTAACTTGATCTTTACTTAATTTCCTAATGATTTTTGACATAAAAGAAAAATCAATAATTTTGACCCATACAATGTATTTTTGGCTATTGCTACAAATATACCCCAGCGACTTAAGACTGGTTTTGTGGTCCAGGGTCACATATTATTATATTCTGAAATAAACAGGCCTACAGCATAATGTTATGACATTATTTCCCTCACTCCACAACAAATCCTTTAACTTTAATCTTATTCAGAACAGAACAATGATGAAATAAATAAATAAATAAATTTGCCTAAACAATCCAAAACAAATTAAATGTGAAAGTAAAGATGGGCTTATGTAGACTACCTCTCTTGCCACAAATACAAATGTTTCCATATCTGCAATGTATTTGAAGCAAAATTATTATGCATTGGGTAAGCTTTGTACTTCATGCACGTCGACGGAAAATATCATGATGAGCAAAAATGTGCCACAGGACCGGTGGTCATGCTGAACTGCATGTTATACACACTATTTAAATTGACTAGTGTAACTTTTGGGTGACTGTGTTTTATTTTTCAAATGAACATAGTGTGCGCGTAAGACAAGACACCAGCGCGACCAAACAGCTGAATATCATATTCTGTCATGTTGGTCATAGTAAAGGCATAATTTGCTACTGCAAAGTCCAAAGCAGTTTGAAGTATTCAGAATATTAGCAAAGATTATTATAATTCGTTTAGACTAGAACACGGTTTCATTCTTATTTTGCTATGGAACCTGGACGTTTTTTGTTTGTTTGTTTTTACTAACGAACCGAAATATTTTGCCTTTCGCCATGAATTTGACACCCACTCTCTGCCCATCTTGTACTTCTGAGTTTGAGATCTTCCCAGAGCACTAGCCTGCTTCAAATACTAAAATCAAGGCGCCCATCACTAGCATTGCAGATTATACAGTTTTCTGTTGCTATGTGGGCGCTCAGTTTTTTTCTGACATTTAGCTAAAATATCGACAACAAAAGTCTCGACAACCAGTGCTAGACTAAGACACACTTTTCTCATATCTTCGAATGCAAAAAAAAAAAAAACATTAGCCTTTATAAATGTACTTTCAATCAACACTTCTTTATTTACCTCAAGTCTGCAAACACGCTGAGATGCTTCAAACTGCGTGCCGCACTTCATTGACGAGAGAGGCGGGAGGAATAACACGGTTTGACTGACAGTTTAATGAGCCAATGGCATCACGAGGTTTAGTGGCGGTGGCGTCGCTTACTGACCCAGGATCAGTGATCCGTAGCAGTTATATTTCCGATTTGAGCTTAAAGTATAGAACAATATATAGCTTGTAGCTTTTGTTGACGCTACCGCGTTACTTGATCAAAATAATAGCTTAGCTACTGAAAAGCTATTTGATTCAGAAAACAGCGACGCTACCACCACGCTACTGAGAAATGTAGTTAAGCTAGTAGCGTCACTACTTGTAGCGACGCTACTGCCCAACACTGCCTAAATGATAAATTAAACATTTACCTCGTCTTTCACCCATGAGAGCCATTGACATGCTCCTCCAAACTCCTCCAAACAAGAAAACACACAAAAAACAATATAAAACTCCTTAGAAATACTCCTCCAAAAATAAATAAAGAAAATGTAAAAAAAGAAAACAAAATTAAAATAAATTAAATACATTAAAATAAACTTTTTTCCAAAATAAGAAACGAACAACAAAAATTTCCACAGAAATAAATACTCAAGCAAATAATACTCTCCTCAAAGAAAATATCCGCCGATCTCCTTCTGAAATAAAAGTCGTCGTCTTCTTCTCAGGGATCCTCCGATGAGCTTCAAAAACCACAAGATTTGCACAGAATATAGTCCGCAAATGTCGCCTCGTCTCACAACCAACAGACAGCAATGGATTCCAGTGTTTATATATTCAGTCAGAATTCATAAGGCGCGTCGCTATAGTAACTAAAATACGAACCACCCACTGATCTATAATAGAGAACTGGATTGCTCATGACGTCATAAAAGTGAAGCCACCGCGCCGCCATATTAGTATTCCCTAGTATTCGCATACATTCCATTGAATGAATAGGAAACTATACGATTTTATTGAGAAAACATCATATAACAAGTCAACGTTTCTATATCTGAAGTCTCACTGTACATTTTCACAATGCAAACGTCCTAAGCATGTAAACGGTTAATGTTGGGAATTCCCTCTGCTTATTAAAAATGTACGTTCATAGCCTACATTACAGTCGCGTACATCAGATAAACAAACATCATACGATCTCAGTACAGTTATTCACGGTTTATGTCATTTTGTTGTTTATATTCCTACAGTAGACTAACTGCATGTTTCAACAATATTTAACAGTAACGTTATTCGTTTTGAAGCAGATAATGATTTGTTCGTTAAATTAATAATTAATTAAACATACACAGCATTTTACTCAGATGGAAACGGTAATGTTAGTAAATCATTACAGAATTTGCTGATCTGAAGAGTCTGAAATAGATGTTGCCCAATCAGGCACATTAAAAATACACACCATGACTCGGAGAACACCGCTGACTACAAATGGTACGGACTTAAAGACATAAGCTTTATTTCAAAGATTTGAATTTCAATATAACGAGCAATATAGTAACAGAGACTTGTATTATTTACTGTATAATCGAATCAATTTCAGATACTAATACCAGATATATGGTACTGTGTATTATTTCCTGCATAATTAGGTACATAAAGAAATATATTTAGTGTTGGATCAGTAACCCGTCTCTGTAAGTGCGCAGCTGACACACCCACCTGAACGATTTCAATATATCGCTTATCCAGCCCGAAAAGACCATAAACATTCCAGTAAACATCTTAAGTAAAAAATTAATTTACATACACATATCCTAAAAACTAATCCTGTGTGAAAGATACGCTTCAAATCGGGTGATTTTAGGTCAGCAATTTACATGTGACTCAATGGTGCTCTCTGCAGGTAGGGAATAGTAAGATGGCGGATCGAACACTTCCGGTGGCTTCACTGCCTAACGGCAGTTTAGAACGCAATGAGCAATCCAGTCATTATATAGATCAGTGGAACCACCGCTTACGTCGCGTACGTCTAGTATAGAATAGTATAGCGATATGTGGAATATGCCTGCATTTTGTTCAGTTCTGCAAGCTCACTGATCCTCTCATAATAACAAACAAAGTGTAGACGGGTGTAAATAAGAGATTCATTGTGCAGTGTGTTGGGAGCTTCGTTGATTATAATGGAATGCGATCAACTAAGATGAGTTCCTGAATGAATCAGCAGTTCAAACGAATCAATTTAATGAATCATTCAGTGATAAAATCAGTGACTCTCCGCCCCCTACTGGCATCATTTCTGTATAATTTTAAGTTATTTAATATTTCTATATTCAAAACATTACCCTCAACATAATTTGTGAATTTAATTGCACTCATGCCACCTCTGAGCCTCATAAAATGTCTGAAAACACATTTTTGTATTCTTCTATGACACCTCTATAGGACAAATTAATTTTGTTAATACTGATTTCATATGATTGGTAACTTATTCTTCTGATTCTACTTGCTCTTATTCTATTGTTTCAATTAGAAATAAAAAAAACCTTATTTTTTGAATTTGACAAGACCACATGCTTTTAATAAAATTAGAAAATTAGAATAAAAAAAAGCCCCTGTAAATCATTTTTAATGGGAAGGCAAATTTTTTAATCAGATTTTTTTTTACTCCACTTCTAAAAAGAAAAGTGTGCAGTCCTGTAATTGAGGGTACAAAAGACAAAGCTTTAATCGGATGCAATGGAACAGTATGTGACATTAAAAGTGAGAGGAAAATATCTTTTCTAAATACAGTCAGTCCACTACCATTGCACTGGAAGTTTGACCATTTTAGGCCTATCATGATTGTCTCCAAATGGAGCGTTAGAAACATACAGCAGAAAAAGACGAATATAATGCATACTAATACTGTATGATAGAAACCATGTTAGCAAAGACACTGAAAATCTCAAAAATAAACAGTTGAGTACAAATGAAAACTTTTACAACACCCCACCACCTCAAGTGTGAACTTCAAAACATCAAGAAAAAAAAAAAAAAAAAAAAAAAAAAAAAAGTACAGAAAACAAAATTTGGTTTACAATAATATGTGGTGTACAAATCCTGAGTAAGAACTCTCAAAAACATTAACACTATTTTATGTAGTTAAGGCAAACAGTCTTATTTTTAAAACATGAGTAGAAGAGGTGGAAAAGTGCAAGTGAAACTTAGGAAAAAAGGCTTAATTGGTGCTGAAGTGCTCTTGAAACAAATAACTAAGATTAATCTCTTTGGCTGATGGGTAATATTCCTGCAAATCCTGGATTACACAATATTGCATACGGACATTTCTTCCCATTATCCATTATAAAAAATTTCCCAACATTTTATATACTTTGAAAAATGGATAAATACTTTGTCTCCCATGTAAAATATAAATAGCCAATATTTATTCAAATGCATTGTAAGGCAACAGTGTAAGACAGAACGCGCCAAACGAACAGTTTCACTGGAAAGATCAAGTTTGATAATCATCTTTTATTTTTTTGTATATCTTGGACGCAAAGTTACTCTTATGGCTTGAATTGTTTTGTCTCAAAATCTGCTTTAAAACATTGCAAAATTGTAGCAAAAATCCAACTATGGATACAGTTGCCCTCAAAGCATACAAATATCATTTCAACAAATAATAGATCATCTGTGACACCCATAGGATCAGCTCTGATACGCTGAAATTTACTCAGGAGTTGGCTCTGACCCCTCACTTTTCAGATCATTCTCCTCATCGCTTTCCACACCAGAGCGTCCAGTTGTACGACGTACGTTGACAGTGAAGTCTCCACGCCTGGACAAGACAAACATAGCACTAAATATGTGGCACACAAATTCACAGTAATGTTTCAGACCGATTGTAAGTGACATTTGTGGAGGAATGCTGCTTTGATGATATGCTTTGTCATATCAGAGTACGTACCTGAGCTTGTTCTTTAGGGTGCTGACCTCTCGGTTCATAAGAGTAGCAGATTCTGTGGCATCTTCCAGCTCTCTCTGCAGCTTCCTGCGGGAGGCGTTGACACGAGCTGCTTCCTCCTCGGTCTCCTCTAGCTGCCTCTTCAACTGCTTCATGCGAGTGTTCAGCTTCTCAGTCTGACGAAGATCATTACAATACAAAGTTATAATGATACTAATTTAAATTAGCTGTACGGACACAAGTGGATCAAAATCATCTATAGATCAAATCAAGACTCTGCCTTGACTTTGCAGTAGTTTAAACAAGCTTGCTGTAAAAAATTAATTGCACAACTTACCTCATTTTTGTATTGCTCAGCATTGCGTCTCTCATCTTCAACCTGCAGTAGGATCTCTTTGAGTTTTTTCTCCACACGCCGCACCTGTTTAGAGGACTGCTGCCTCTCCCTGACAAGTAGTAAATGAAGTTTGGATTAGAGATACAAAGTAAAATATAGCCATTACAGGGCTTAAAGTGATTTATTGCATTTAAGCACATATGGAAAAAGACATTACATAATATTTATCAAGCCTGTAAACAGCTAAATCAATCATTTAAAAAGGCATTTTTGGCAAATCTAGGTAGTTTACAAAAGAAATGTTTTTTTTTTTTTAAACTATGATTGTTATAGCACCAGCGGTGGTCCGATCTCATTAAAACTTTGCATGCTTGTTTAGAACCACCTGTCGCATGTGCTCACCAGGTTTCAAGTTTGACTTTTCGTTTAAGGCATTAGGGTATACTTGAACAGGCCCCTTTTCTAAACGACCCAGTTATAGCTTCCCAAAGGGTAAATTCACTTTTTTTTTTTTTTTGGATAATTGACAGAGTACAGAGAAGTTGTTTGAGTGAAAAACCTAGGACTATTTTGCACAAGTATTTTATTTTATTTTACATTTTCTCAATCATTTAACAAACGTTTGATTGACAGCAGTTGTTCTGGAGTTAAAGTTGTTCAGAATGAGAAGGTCTATCGTGTATGAATATTGTGCGTATGTGTGAAAAATGGTGAATCAGACAATCCTTCATGCCCCTAAAAAAAAAAAAAAAAAATATAACAATTTAGCATTTTGTCTGGCATGAGCTAAGTATTCCAACGACATAAGACACTTGTGCCTCTGACGAATAGGTTTGGAGTTACCAGTGATTTCCTACTTTTGCTGTAGCGCCCCCGTGAGGGCATTTGGGGCGAGCCTTGGTGACTTTGTAGATGGCAAGTGTAAATATTTTTATTATTAAAAATGTACAAATCTGCATTCAAAGTAACAAAAGTGATTCAGTCATGAGCAGTGAGATTTTGATTAACACGAATGACATTAAAATAGATTATTATATTAGGAATATTAGACTGCTGCCACTTTAAGAGCTACCCGGATCCAATATACAGTTTCCAGTTTTATTTCTCAGCCGTTTACATTCACTTAAGACCTAAATTACGATGTTAACAAGGATACTTGCAAATATGGGCATTTTGACACAAACGTGTGCATTTATTTAATCCTTCAAGGCCTTTAAATGGGCAAAAATAATGCTGTTCAATACTTCCCAATTTTGCTGATTGCTTTCAATGGTTTAAAAATGACTTGTTTTTAAACCACAATGCTTAAAAACGCATTCAAATAAGTTTGTGACCATGTAGCTCAGCAATGTCACATGACCATGTTACCACGATAGAATGAATAGTCCATAATCTCTACCAGTTGCCAAATTTCCAGTTAATGTGTAGCAGTATATTATCGCCCACCCTTAGTTTGAAAGTTGCTGCCAATAAAACAAACACTCACTTCATCTCAATATCCAACTGCTCTTCGAGCTGTGGGATCTTGGCCTCCAGGGCAGCGATGGTGGACTTGTACTTGCTCTTCACAGTTGTTTCTAATTCCTGAAGCTTCTGCTTTAGGTCTTTGTTCTGGCGGTCCAGCTGAGACCTCAAGCCCTCCAGACGCTGGCTATTACCACGCTCTGCAGTCAACTCCACTGTAAACTGCTCAGCCTGACATTGAACCAAAATAAAGCCACAGAGAATCATGATGAAACCCATTTGAAGTGTTCACAATCTCAGCTGTCATCTCACAATGCTCTTGATACTGTACCTGCAGTGTTGCCTTCTTCAGTCGATCATTGACCAGTTCCACATTAAGATGTTCTTCCTCAAGTTCCTCCTCAAGCTGAGCAATACGTGCCTCCAGTCTTCTCCTCTCGTCGCTGCTCAGCGAGCTGACACAGAAAAAGAAAACACCATTTAGACCACTCAACACAGAAACACATTCCCATAACACTTTGATTTTCTAGGACTTGTTCAGGATACACCATCAGATAATACATCACAATAACAACAGGTAACTCACTTCTTGGCATTCTGGCTATTGATCTCATCCTGCAGCTCATCTCGCTCTTGTTGGATTTGTCTCTTTGCTCTGTCAGCAGCAGCCAGATCCTACAGAGACAAAAAACAAAACACGTTTTTCCACATTCATATTCTTTTGTAAAGAATCCTATTCTTCTAAACGAACAAATATTCAAATTGACCCTAGTTGCAGCACAAATCTGTTCAAACAAGACAAACCTCGTGCAGCTGCATGATCTCAGCCTCCATGCTCTTGATCTTGCGCTCATTTTCTTTGGCCTGGTTAAGAGCCTCTTCTCTGGACAGACGCAGATCCTCAAACTCTCTCATCTGATCTTTCACCTGGGCCTGTAAAGCAAGGTGGAAATGACATGGATTAATGAGCCTGTATGCATGTTTCATATGGATTACACAATCTAAGAATTTTTGTTTTTTATTTGAATTAGTTCATTTAAAAGAAGAGATCACTCTCTATAGATATTTTTCATGTCTGTAAGGCAAGTATACACAGTTTTGAAGTTTCACACTCAAGAGACAGAGACGGCAGAAAGTGCATCTGGTTCACTTTATTTTTACAAAAAGAGCAACGTTTCTGTGTTATTTTAAGTGCACACAAATAAACTGTGTACTACTTATGTATTACTTATTTAGTATTTTAAGAGCATAACCAACTTTGGTTGACCAAGCCTCTTCTCGTCGACTAGCAGTTAGTCAACTATTCGGCAGCCCTAGTCCCTACCACTTTAAATTTAAAAGTGATGCCCATGCAGAATGTGTATGTGAATACCTGTAATTTCTTGAGCTGTTTGAGGGCCTCATCTCGAGCCTTGTTGGCGTTGTCAATCTGAGCAGCCAACTCCGACAGATCCAGCTCAAGCTTCTTGCGCACAGATACGGCCTGGGCCCGCTGTTTCCTCTCATCCTCAAGCTCCATCTCCATCTCACGCACCTGACATATTCAAGCATAACATTAGTAGTTGTACATTATCCCTCAGCCTTCCAACATCTCATGGATTAACATTATTCTGGAGAAGTTAGGCAGGTGAGCACATACCTGTTTGACAAGCTGCTTGCGTTTCTCCTCACCCTGCTCATCTCTGCTCTGCAGGTCTCTCTCGAACTGAGCCTTCATGGCCTGCATGTTGACCTCCAGGCGCAGTTTGGCATCCTCTGTGAGCTGCAGTTCATCCTCCAACTCTTCCAGTTGAGTCTTCATTTCTGCTAACTGCTGTTCCATTCCTCTCTTGGCTCGCTCAAGCTCATGCACCTTGAAAGAAAAGAACAAAAGATCTTTGTTGTATGCAATAAGTTAAGAATAAATCATGACCACCATTTTGGCAAACTTTCTGCTGAAGCACACCAGATAGTCACATCAATCAACTGATCCTAATGAATCTCACCACATGCAAATTACACAATAAAACACCTTTAGGGATTGCACATTTTCTATTAACGTAGGGCAGATAACTTCATAATTGATATAATTATGTACATAATCCTTAATGAATAATTACATCTTTAGACTTTAAATTAACGGATGTTTCAGAAATAGCTTGTGGACAATATTAGCCCTGTTCCAAAACAGATAGCATGTTATAAAGAATTGCCATCTAGGTTGGCATCTTATTAGGTTATGGAACAAAGATGTGGTTTTAAAGGGAACCTCGTTTTTAAGACTTGCATGGCTTAATATAACGTAAATGATGTCTCTTGAAATATGTAACAGAAAAACCCATAAAGGATTTGCATCATCTTAAATGCACATCATGTATACATATTTTTGACTATGGGGACCCCATGATTTTTTTGTTGTTGTTGAATACTGGCGCTGCCCGCTATTTTTACCACAACAAAACTCAGAAAATAAAATACTGATAGGCTGTCACAATATGCAGCTTTTGGTTAAAATTTTCAGTCCAAGTAAGTCTTCACTGCTTTCTTAGTGATAAGAAGAGGAGAAAATGATGGGAAGATGTCTGTGGAAGAATAAAACTACTTAAAGATTTGTCTGTTTTCTCCACTTCAGCCCTGATGCCAATGAGGCTTTTAGTAGACCATGGCTACTGAAAGAGCCGTGAATTGATTTAAGCGTAGACTTAAAACAAATGTCATATCATAGATTTTTCCCCACACAGAGTCTAAACACCCCAGGATATCAAGTGAAATCCATGCTGAGAAACTCAGTGGCTGTGATATCATGACAAGTGTCAGCATGTTTGCATTCAGCCAGGATGGCATCTAGGGCTTCTTGTCTCTGCCAATTGTAAGCGCTTTCAGTAGCTGTGGTCTACTAATGTGGCGTCACATAAATATTTTATTTTCAGAGTTGAGTATTCAGAGTTGTGTTAGGGGAAAAGAGAAAGTAGTGGTGCCAGTAGTTCACCGAGTGCAACCATTTGACACCATAGAAATGGCATGCTCCCCATAGTCTAAAATATACATAAAACCGTGTATTTTTTTAAATATTGCAAATCTCTTATGGGTTTCTACAATCTATTTCAGTATGAGACATAATTTATGCTATATAGCCATGTCTTAATACCCGGGGTTCCTTTTAAAACACTTTCCAGCGATATCGTATACTATTTGAACTGAACTGGATGATGATGATGATGATGATATCACTGAATTCATTGATGAACTGCCTTTAACTGAAAATTGATTTACAATAATGCGTTACTTACACACTGTTGTGCTGTTTAAATACGGTGCAGTTGCTTTGACACAATCTGTATTGTTAAAAGCGCTATATAAATAAAGGTGACTTGACTAAAATACATGCAAGACGTGTTTTACATACACTCTTGCCAGCGTCATCCTTGGATGACATTAGGTCCTCCATCTCAGTTTTGAGCTGCTTGTTGACCCGCTCCAGTTCATCCTTCAGGTCAGTAATGGTCTCCAACTCTCGAGTCAGAGTCAGGGTTCTGGTCTCTTTCTCCCGGGCCTCTGCCTCAGCACGATCCTTCTCCTCGGCATACTTCTGAGAGATGCTCTTCTCCTCTGCAAGCATCTGTACAAATTGAGGTATTTTGTAACTTAAAAAGACTGCAGGACTTTTCACAATAATAGAAAAACATTTCTGCACCATTTACAGTTTTTTACCTGGTCAAACTTCTTCTGTTTGCGTTCCAACTCCTGAAGGGTCTGGCGCAGATGAGCTTGGTCTACCAGGACATCATCTAGCTCCCGCTGCAGACGTGTCTTGGTCTTCTCCAGTTTATCGTAGCCAGCATTCCTCTCTTCCAACTGCTGCATGACGCTTTCCACCTCCCTCTGCAATTTCTTTTTCCCATCCTCTATGCTTTCCAGATTCTGGGCCTCTTGCTCAACCTTTTTCTTCATGTCTGCCAACTGAGAAACAAAAACAGTTCTCTCAAACACAAACTGCTGCTAGACCAGCATCATTATCCAGAAGAATGTGTCCATGGACTCAATGGCACACGCACCTGAGCTTGAGCAGTGTGCAGCTGCTTTTCAACATTTTTCTTGCCCTCCTCTTCTTCCTCCAGCATCTCTTTTAGGTTGTTCTGTTCATCCTCCAGTTGCCGAATACGAGTGGAGAGCGCAAGCTTCTGCCTGGTCTCTTCTTCCAGTAACGCCTAACCACAGAGAAAATATATAAAGAAAACTTTGTTTTTAGAGAAGTTCATTTATGTATATGTTTTTATCAGCAACATTGTTAAATCACCAATTTCTGAAAGTCCACTATTACTGTTTGAACAAACCGTAGTCACTCAGCAACTTCAAATTATAACAAAGTGTGTGCAATAGTGTATGACGGAGTTGTACCTGTGTGTCTTTAAGTTGAGATTCAACGGAAGAACAATCTTTTGCAGCTTTAATGGATTTGCTCTCCACCTTGCTCAGGGTGCCTTGAACAGCTTCAAGCTCCACCTAAACATTAACACACAACAATAAGATTTTAGAAGTAAGAACAAATTTGCACTAAAATTAAAGCACTAAAATCAAAGTGTAAAAATCTCTACAAGATTTTGTTTAAATACCTGCATCTTTGCCACTTTATCGGCGAGTTCCTGTTTCTGTTTCTCACTCTCTCCATGTTTGACCTGTAGCTCCTGGAGCTGTGATTCTGCTTTCTTCCTGCGGTGTTCGGAATCGTTTTTACTTTGTGACAATGATTTCATTTCGATCTGAAGTTCATTGCGTTCACTCTCCAGAGCCTGTTTAGTTTTTTCCACAGATGCTTTATTCTGAGGGACCCAACAGTGAAAGAGTTAGTCAATTTTCTGCACAGTTTGCTTTTGAGGATGAAAAGAAATACTACCTTAAAATAAATTGGTCACATATTAAAGACAAAAGTTTGTCATCTTTTTGTAAAAAGTGAGAGTGCTGCTGAATATTTTAATAGCGCCATCTTAATTGAGAAACACTGATAGGATCAGCACTAAAGTAAACATTTCAGCTTTTCCCATTTCCTATTTTTCAAAGTGATGGTCTAACCCTTTTGGACTGCTCAAGCTGTTCATTGAGCTCCTCAAAGGCCTGGTTGTGTTTCTGTCGCACTTCAGCCAGCATCTGTTCATGTGAACGAGCCTCATCTTCCAGAGTCTTCTTCAGCTGAGTCACTTCAGTCTCTCTCTTTGCCCTTCAGAGGAAGAGAAGAATCTTGATACATGATACTGCAGTATCTTTTTTCCCATAAGAATGACACGCCACCCTTTTGGAATTTATCACAGATAACACAACCACCATTACAAGACACAAAATAATTAGGATTATAGACCAGTTTCTGGCAGTGTAAAAAAAAATTGATTTGCATTTCAACATTTTGGGTAGTATATTCTCACAACTACAAGATTATATCTCTATATTCTAAAATCTCATCATTTCACCCTCGGCTCAGAATCAGGAGTTTATATGCCACACTTCTGGCTTTTGTCCTTCACAATTTGCTATTGAGTAAAATCAAGTTATAAAGTCCAAACCACAAGATATAAACTCGGATTTGCAAGAAAGTCAATTTAGGTAAAATATTGAAAATGTTATAGGTTTAAATAATATTTCATTCTGTAATTGTATGGCTATTACAATGTTCCCCATGAGCTGCATGTATGAAAATTATTTAGACCTACTGTTTAAATCAAAATTATGCTTTAATAGTAGGGTAATCACAGCAGGTTTTATCCATAGCATGTCTGCTGAACATCTGCGTTTAGCGCAATACATTTTTATCTTATTCCATGGATTTGACTCATTTCCCTCTACTTGTTACCAGTGTTTTTCCGCCCCCACAGCACGCATGCAGCTGCAAGTGCCGTAACTTTGATGTCCATTTCGAATCTGTCCATTTGATATTTAATAAAGCAATGTAATAAAGCAGAATCTCAAGTAATGACTTCACTAGCCCAGCGAGTTTTCCCTCATGGCTGACCTGAGTTCTTGTTGAGCAGCAGTGGAGTCCAGTGTGTCCTCAAGTTCTGTCTTCAGAGCCTCCAGTTCTTCTCCCAGGTCCCTGCGGTGTTTCTCTGCTTTAGCGCGAGCAGCTTTCTCCAGCTCCAGATCTTCCTGCAGCTCTGAGAGCTGGGCCTCCAACTCACGAATGTTCTTCTGGGCAGCATTCTTAAGAGCAGCTTCCTCCTCAATCCTACAATGAGAGAAAAGAAGAAAAAAAACAAAAAAACAAAATGTAGCCAGAAATGAAAAACGTTTTACTAAGCGAAAGTGTGAAATGGCAAACTAAGTGATGGACAGATGAAATAGAAGTTGAATGCTCATCCTCTAGTAACCCTGATAGGTTTTGTTGGAAGTTGGAACTCACCTTGCTAGTGCAGCCTGGAGCTCTTCCTCTTTCTTGGCCAGTTGGGCACGGAGCTCTGCGATCTGAGCCTGCAGCTCTGCAATCTGATCATGCAGATCTGTAGAGTCACCCTCCAACTTCCGCCTGCTCTTCTCCAACTCTTGCCTCATCTTTTCCTCCTTCCTTAAACGATCTAAAAGAGTGGGCATTTAATGCGTCAAAGAGAGTACAGTATGAAACTGGAAAACAGCAGCAAAGATGTACGTAGATGGGTGGGAAAAGAGAACACTGCAACATATCTTTGTTGCTGCAACTACAGTGTTTTTGTTACCAGCGTTATAGACAAGAGCGTTTTTTAAAATGTAAAGGACCCAAAAACACTTACCCTCCAGGTCGGTAATCATGGCTTCATGTTTGTTCTTGAGTTTCTGCAAACTCTTGGATTTCTCTTCCTCTTCAGCCAGGTTAGTGGTAAACTCAGAAATCCTCTCCTCCAGCTGCTTTTTCTCCTGCAAGCACAGATACCGACACACAACTATCAGAACCAGCACTAAATAGTTTCTGCAACAGATTACGTTTATTTAATACTTACCTAAATAAAGATATCATATAAAAGACATTTACATATAGTCTACAAGAGAAAATATCTGTTGAATTTATGAAAATGACCTGTTCAAATGTTTACACTTGATTTTTAATTTTTTTGGTTTAATGATAGTAGTTCATGAGTCCCTTGCTTGAACAGATAAACTGCCCACTGATCTTCAGAAAAATCCTTCAGGTCACAAATTTTAGTTTTTTTTTTTTTTTTAGCATTTGTGTATTTGAACCCTTTTCTTGAATGAATATGATTTTGAGAACTATCTTTTCACACTGAGGGACTCATATGCAACTATTACAGAAAGTTCAAACGCTCACTGATGCTCCAGAAGGAAAAATGAAACATTAAGAGCCGGGGGGTGAAACCTTTTTAATTTTTATTTATTATGTCCTCTGTAGCTTCTGAAGGGCAGTACTAAATAAAAATAAAAAAAAATTATATTTAGGCAAAGTAAGAAAAACATTTGGTTCAAAAGTTTACACCCCTGGCTCTTAATGCATTGTTTTTCCTTCTGGAGCATCAGTGAGCATTTGAACCTTCTTTAATAGTTGCATAAGAGTCCCTCAGTCCTTACTGTGAAAAAAAAAAAAAAATGGAAACACAGCTGTGGATCATTCAGGTAACAGTATTAAGAATTGAGCGCAACTTATTTTCTCTTGTGGACTACATGAAAACTTTTGTGAAATCTCATTCGGTTATAGGACACTTTTTGTATGATCCCTCTTGTTTTCATAAAGCAATTAACAATTTGCAGATTCTGCAAGGTGTATGTAAACATTTGACCTCAACTGTATATTCAGATTAGAAATTGAGAAAAGGTTCTTATTCAGAAAAAGTCTCAAATGAAGCAATAGCACCTTAATTACCGACTGGTAATTAATTTGAATGAGTGTAGTTTAAACAAAGTTATTGTAGTAGCAACAACAACAATTTTTTGTGTAGCATTAGTCGAACTGTCCTGGGCCAGAATCATATGGTAAAACCAGAGGCAGGTTGAATTTATTTTGAGACACCCCCAATTACTAAATAGTGAATTAAAACTACTTCATTGTTGATAAATGTGAAAGCATGACATGTTTGTTAGACCTTGTTGAGTTTGGCATTTTGGTCATCAAGAACCATAATTTCCTCCTCAATCTTCTTCAGCTTGGCATCCATTGTGACTTTCTCCAACTGCAGCTTCTGTCTGGCTGCTTCCTCCTCATCCAGTTGCTGCTCCAGATCCTGGGAAAAGATGAAGTTTTCCCAATTACAAGTGAACATTAAAATCTCAATCTGAAGCTCTAAAAGCACTGAAACCATTTCATTTATCAAACTTCCTCTCTCACCCCAATGTTTTGTTGCATCTTCTTCCTCTCCGCCTGAAACTGTGAGACTCTCTCCTCCTCTTCTTCCAAGCGGGACTCCAGGTCGTGCAGGATGTCCTCAAGCTCCTGCTGGCGTGCAGCAAGACGTGCCCTCATCTCTTCAGCCTCTTGACACAGCTCAGTCTCTGCCTGCAGCTGCTCCTGCAGTGCCATCTTCTCTGTATTCAACTTTCACAGGGAAACATCTGATAAGGTCATGGACACCAAGAAGGAATAAACCATCTTCTTGAAGTGGGAGAACATGATCACCATATATACCTGCTTTTGTTTGGCCTCAAACTCTTTCAGCTGGTCCTCAGCCTGCTGCTGTCTCTCCTTCATCTTAACCAACTCTTCTTCTTTAGCAACCATTTCCTCTTCCTGTCTGGTCACCTGCAGCAAAGGTTTCACCTGAAAAGAGAAAAGTGGAGACATTGCTTTTTAGATCTCTTATTGATCTAGTAAACATACAGGCTTAAGAATCTGGATGTGTACCTTGGTAAAGAGTCTCCACCAATGCCAGTTCCTGAGTTTCAAGTAGGCCGCACAGTTCCTCTGGATCACCCTCATGGCGGTCAGCTGCTGTTGCCTCTTGGCAAAGGCTCTATGTAAAAACAAACAGTAAGTTGTCATTGTCAAACATCTTCAGTAGTGGTGCAACGGATCACAAAACTCACGGTTCGGATCATATCACGGATCGGATCAGCAAAAAACAAACAAAACAAAAATTTTTTTTTTTTTTTTTTATAATTACTGAATGCTAACTTTAAGTACTTCTAATCCACAGCAAAAACTACTAGCTGAACTAATAAAGTCAATTACAAAAACGACAAGTGTAGATCAATACAACATAAAGTTACTAATAAAATCGGTAACACTTTACAATAAGGTTCATTAGTTAAACATTAGTTAATGTATTAACTAACATGAACTAACCATGAGCAATACATTTGTTACTGTATTTACTAATCTTTAGTAACGTTAGTTAACGAAAATACAGTTGTTCATTGTTTGTTCATGTTAGTTCACACTGCATTAACTAATGTTAACAAGATTTTAGTAATGTATTAGTAAATGTTGAAATTAACATTAACAAAGACTAATAAATGCTGTATAAGTGCAGTTCATTATTACTTAATGTTAACTAATGTAGTTAACTAATGTTAACTAAAGAACCTTATTGTTACCATAAAATCAATAACACTAGTATTTAGGTGCAGAAATTTAATATTTAATTGTAAAGTAACTAGTTCTTCTCACTGCAGGTATTTATAGGACGCTGTCTCTTTAAGGCCTAATGCACGTCTCTGATACTGGCACGCATCTTTCTCAGCTGTTTCGGTTCACTGAAGACATAACCTATCTAATCGCGCGTCTCTCTCTGTCTCTCTCTCTCTGTGCGCGTGCTCGCTTCAGGTGTGTGCGGCAGCGGTATAAAAAAAAAAAAAGAAAAGAAAGAAAGAAACAGCGCGCGTGTTCTCTTTTGCTGCAGCAGTTTAAGTAGTTTGAATTGGTAAATTGGCAAGACAAAACCTATGCAAACGACACACTTTTACTCTATGAAGGTTCATTTTAACAGTTAATCCGCGAACCACATGCGTACCGAACCGTGGGGTCCGGTCCGTACGGATCACGGATCATCTGCGATCCGTTGCACCCCTAATCTTCAGTCATTTGTTGTCAAAGACATTTCAGAATCATTTCTAAAGTTATAAACTTATCAGCCAGAATTTTAATATTGGTGCATGCCTTAAAAAAAAAAAATCAGCTAAAGTCATTTTTAGCTCTTTAGTTTCAGGACACTACAGCTAGGAGAAATTGATCTGATTTGTATTTAAAAATATTTACTTCCTAGCGACATAGCCTCTACACCAGGCCTGGAAAGTGATGATAACATCAGTGATCTTCATATCCCTCTCCTCTTCCAGGTGGGCAAGAACTCCAGCTCTGAAGAACACTTTACTTTGACCTATACGGTACAAGTTAGAATCCAGCTCCAGGGCTTTGATCTGAGAGAGAGAAAAAATAATTATGCATGTGAGACAAGTGAACACATTTTTAACACAAAACATCAGTTGTCAGGCATGCTTTAACTCCTACCATGAGAACGCAGGCCTGCTTTCCATCCATAAAGCCCTTGGGGATGGCGTTTGGTGTGAGGATCTCATATCTGAAATTATATAAGGGAAAGATTAGAGGCTAGTTTTAAAAAAAATATATATAGTTTAAGAAAACTATAGATTCCAGATCAAACCAAAGCGATTCTATATTTGTGTTTCACATAGTATACAAGCAGTGGGAAAACAGCATTCATGAAAATACAAATACCTTTGTCTGAACTCCTGGAAAACAATGCGGTTGGGGAACCCTTGTCTACAGATCCGAATTCCTTCTAGAACTCCATTACACCTTAGCTGATCTAGAACCAGATTGTGTGCCAATTTGCCAGCCTAGAGGAGAAAAGCAGTAACTTCAATTGTTAGAGGCCTCAAAAGGTACATGAGCCATGTAGGGCCCTATGAAATCAGTTTTTAAAATTATTATTTCCTTTTCCCACAGAAAAGCACTACTACTACCACCACCACGTCAGTTTCTTCAATTTGCTGTTAAGATCTTTAAAGGAAAAGTTCACTTCCAGAACAAAAATTTACAGATAATTTACTCGCCCCATTTGTCATCCAAGGTGTCCATGTCTTTTTTCTTCAGCTGATAAGAAATTAGAGTGTGAACTTTTCCAAAACGCAGTTTAAATGCAGCTTCAAAGGGCTCTAAACTATTTTTTTTCTAAACAGATTGACAATTTATATACTTTTAACCTGAAATGCTCATCTTGTCTAGCCCTGTGTGAACTGTGCATTCCAGTTCATGACAGTTAGGCTATGTCAAAAAACTCCAATCTCATTTTCTCCTCCAACTTCAAAATCACCCAACATCGCTGCAGAAGTACAGACTCAGGCGTTTACAAAGTGAATATGCGAAGATTAAAAGAAGATTTAAAAAAAAAAAAAAAAAAAAAAAAAAAAAAAAAAAAAAAAAAGGGTAAAACAGCGATTTTGAAACTGAACAAAATAACATGGGAGTTTTGCGACATACCCTAACTGTCTTGAACCAGAATACATAGTTCACACAGAGCTAGACAAGATAAGCATTTGAGGTTAAAAAGTGTATAAATCGTCAATTTGTTTAGAAAATAGCAGATGTTTTTGCTAGATAAGACCCTATTCCCCAGCTGAGATCCTTTAGAGCTTTTTGAAGCTACATTGAAACTGCATTTTAGTAGTTCAAACTTATGGGCACCATTGAAGTCCACTATATGGAGGGAAATCCTGAAATGTTTTCCCTCAAAAAACTAATTTCTTTACAACTGAAGAGAAGGACAAGGGGGGTGAGTAAATCTGTAAATTTTTGTTCTGAAAGTGAACATGTTCTTTATGTGTCCTTTTTCTATATATGATATGACAATTTTTTTCCCCAAAAGAAACCATAAAATGCAAAAAAGATAATTGTATACACACACACACACACACACACACACACACACACACACACACACACACACACACACATTACACATCCAAAATTGGTCAAATTATGTGATATTTTGTGTTAAACAATAAATTCCATTTTTATGACTGGATTCTATGATCCCATCCACATTTTCTGCATTTAGGGCCCTAGCCATGAGGCTGTACAAATGTGTTTCTCTTCATACCTTCTTCTCATGATTGGGGATGATGCATCGGACAAAGTTGGGGTTGGTGTTTCTGAGAGTGGTCATTAGATTTGTCAGCTGCTCTTTGTACAGTTGTCCTACTGTACGGAACATTCCCTTACGAGTCTTGACGGCTCCATGCAAGGATTCAGCCATTCCGGCCACTTTGTCCAATCCCACAATTCTGTCCACTGATGAAAACAATGACCAACAAAACACATTATGCAGGAACCAATATAAATGTTTAGATTGCTTGTCATGTTTAACTGTGGAGTCTTTAGTGTCCAGGATGAACTGTAGCATATTACACACTGGCAGAACCAGACTCACTTTTCTCTATGACGACCTAAAAGCCTGACAAACAAAAGCTCAATGTAGCAGGTGGATTGTCGTCAAAACTTGTTAGACATTAGTGACATCTGAAATCAAGCTAAAATACTCAGATTACAAAGAGTTAAATCAGTCTACTGGTTAATTATCTTCTCAAAGTTTCATACCATCCTTCCAGAGATCAGACACAAATTTGTCCGATGATTGGTTGAGTAGAGTAGCAACATTGTCATTCAGAGGGTCCATGTTTTTCATTAGCCATTCATTTGCCTTGTAATCGACCTGTGGAAGACCAAAAAGACATATACAAGTTACACACAAAAAACACAAACATTCAATAAGGTATCTCCTCTTAAAGGCATGGTTCACCCAAAAATGAAAATTCTGTCACACAACACCGTTGTGTCTTTCCAAACCCGTAAGACCGTTACCATTGGAACACAAGATACTTTTAATAAAATTGGACTTTAAGGATTATGTTTCTAGGTCTTAAATATGGTAGTCATATTGCGGTCTACGCAGGGTCAGAAAGCTCTCACATTTCAAACATCTTAATTTGTGCCTCGAAGATGAATGAAAATCGTACAGGTTTTGAATGATATGAGGACGCATAATTAATGATAAAACTTACATTTTTATGTGAACTGTCCCTTTAAGCCTCACTGAACATTATAAAATTGTGATGCCTTCACTTGCCCAGCTCAGCATTTTCCATTGACATTGCTTATCCAGTGTGACTTCATGATGCAGACATCCACAGTATGAATTACTTCACAAACATATGAGAAACTAATCTTGTTCAAATAGTGTTTAAGACCCATAATGGCTCTTACTTTGCCAGCGTAGTGAATGATGCAGAAGTCGGCATCATCTTTGAGCTTCTTGGGTTTCTGGAATTTTGGGTTGTTGCCCAATTCCTGGACTACTTTCGCCACAAAGGATTTGTCTGTGGCTTTAGGGAACCAGCACTCCTCATCCAACAGAGCCAGGATTCCTGGAGGACCAGCCTAAGAAGAGGAAAAAAGACCAAGGAATCAGGAGAAAAAAAAAAAAAAAAAAAAAAAGTCAAGGAATGAAGAAGGATTTGAGGCTAGAAAGGTGTTCTACAACATTTTAAGATGAAAGAATGGACATACAGTCTTCTCAATGAGTTCAATACAGGGTTGCAGGTCAAGGCCAAAATCGATGAAACTCCATTCGATGCCTTCACGCTGGTACTCCTCCTGCTCCAGGATGAACATGGTGTGGTTGAACAGCTGCTGAAGCTTCTCGTTGGTGTAGTTGATGCAGAGCTGCTCAAAAGAGTTCAGCTATAGAGAGAGAAAAAGTGCATTTAATTCCAAATGGTAGAATAGAAACGAAACATCCGTAAAATTCAAATTCTTTTCCACAACCCTCACACACCTCAAAGATCTCAAATCCAGCGATATCAAGGATTCCGATGAAAGATGCACCTTGGCGCTTGGTCTTGTCTAAAGCTTTGTTGATGCGCATAACCAACCAGCGAAACAGTCTCTCATACGTGGCTTTGGCCAAGGCCTCCACCGCAAACTCTGCCTGCTCTTGAGTCTGAGCCTTCTGAACGTAATCACGGCCCACTTTGATGCGTGGCATGAGAATGGCACGTGCAAAATCAGTCACATTCATGCCCAAGAGGTGACTCACCTTCTGGGCAGCTGATAAATGAGAAAATTGACATTTAGAACTAAAAAAACACTAGAACAAACATTAAGTATAACATGTAAGAATAAAACCAAACTGGAAATTATTTGTAATGCACATTAATGAAGAAAGTTAAACCTGTGTCATCAGGCATGGAGGCTTGGTCAGAGTTGCGTTCCTTTTTAAAACTCATGTTTCCCAGCTGCAATACAGCAGATACCACCTTCAAAAGACCTGGAATGTCATAACAGAACACTACATTTTAATAAGCAGCAACAAACACGCCTCAAAGATGACCCCCAAAGTTCAAATTCAGTCGATATAATAGAATTACTACACTGTACAGTCGTGGCCAAAAGTTTTGAGAATTACATAAGCAGCAACTTTTCCAATTTCCAATATTTAAGTTTTTATAATAGCTATTTACATATACTCCAGAATGTTATGAAGAGTGATCAGGTGAATTGCATAGTCCTTTGCCATGAAAATTAACTTAATCCCGAAAAAAAACTTTCCACAGCATTTCATTGCTGTTGTTAAAGGACATGCTGAGATCATTTCAGTAATCGTCTTGTTAACTCAGGTGAGAATGTTGACGAGCACAAGGCTGGAGATCATTATGTCAGGATGATTGGGTTAGAATGGCAGACTTGACATGTTAAAAGGAGGGTGATGCTTGAAATCATTGTTCTTCCATTGTGACCTGCAAAGAAACGCGTGCAGCCATCACTGCGTTGCATAAAAATGGCTTCACAGGCAAGGATATTGTGGCTACAAAGATTGCACCTAAATCAACAATTTATAGGATCATCAAGAACTTCAAGGAATAAGGTTCAATTCTTGTTAAGAAGGCTTCAGGGCGTCCAAGAAAGTTCAGCAAGTGCCAGGATCCTCTCCTAAAGAGGATTCAGCTGCGGGATCATAGTGCCACCAGTGCAGAGCTTGCTCAGGAATGGCAGCAGGCAGGTGTGAGCGCATCTGCACACACAGTGAGGCCAAGACTTTTGGAAGATGGCCTGGTGTCAAGAAGGGCAGCAAAGAAGCCACTTCTCTCCAAAAAAAACCATCAGGGGCAGATTGATCTTCTGCAAAAAGTATGACGAACGGACTACTGAGGACTGGAGCAAAGTCATATTCTCCGATGAAGCCTCTTTCCGATTGTTTGGGGCATCTGGAAAAAGGCTTGTCCGGAGAAGAAAAGGTGAGCGCTACCATCAGTCCTGTGTCATGCCAACAGTAAAGCATCCTGAGACCATTCATGTGTGGGGTTGCTTCTCAACCAAGGGAGTGGGCTCACTCACAATTTTGCCCAAAAACACAGCCATGAATAAAGAATGGTACCAAAACACCCTCCAACAGCAACTTCTTCCAACAATCCAACAACAGTTTGGTGAAGAACAATGCATTTTCCAGCACGATGGAGCACCGTGCCATAAGGCAAAAGTGATAACTAAATGGCTCGGGGACCAAAACGTTGACATTTTGGGTCCATGGCCCGGAAACTCCCCAGATCTTAATCCCATTGAGAACTTGTGGTCAATCCTCAAGAGGCGGGTGGACAAACAAAAACCCACTAATTCTGACAAAGTCCAAGAAGTGATTATGAAAGAATGGGTTGCTATCAGTCAGGATTTGGCCCAGAAGTTGATTGAGAGCACACCCAGTCGAATTGCAGAGATCCTGAAAAAGAAGGGCCAACACTGCAAATACTGACTCTTTGCATAAATTTCATGTAATTGCCGATAAAAGCCTTTGAAACGTATGAAGTGCTTGTAATTATATTTCAGTATATCACAGAAACAACTGAAACAAAGATCTAAAAGCAGTTTAGCAGCAAACTTTGTGAAAACTAGTATTTGTGTCATTCTCAAAACTTTTAGGCATGACTGTATATTTTAACGAGTCTATGGTGAGAAATGAAAATGAGACATCTTTAGGCGATTAAATAAACTGCAGAAGAACCACAGATGGAAAAAGTGCCTTGAGTTTCCATACCCGTCTGTTCGTCCTCAGGGATGCCCATAATCCTGAAGGCATCTATGGTTTCTGCAAACAATTCTTTATCCTGTTGTCCAGGGATAGTTACATTTCCATTTGACAGGAAGCGGTACTTATTGTAGTCCTCTAGGCACAGCTCAGCTACAGAGGGGAGAACAAACTTCATAAACTTTCCATAGAGATTAGTCTTAGATTATACTACACCATCTCATGGGTATTCAGCATTAAAGTATACTTGGTATACATTTACAAAACATTAGAAGACGATTTATATATACAGTTGAAGTCAAGAGTTTACATACACCTTATAGAATCTGCAAAATGTTAATTATTTTACCAAATAAGAGGGATCATACAAAATGCATCTTTTTATTCAGTACTGACCTGAATAATATTTCACAAAAGTTTACAAATAGTCCACAGGAGAAAATAGCTGAACTTACAAAAATGGCCCAGTTCAAAAGTTTACATTTCATTATTAATATTGTGTTGTTACCTGAATGATCCACAGCTGTGCATTTTTTTAAAGTGATAGTTGTTCATGAGTTCCTTGTTTGTCCTGAACTGTTAAACTGCCTGCTGTTCTTCAGAAAAATACTTCAGGTCCCTCAAATTCTGTGGTTTTTCAGTACTTGTGTATTTGAACCCATATGCAACAAGTTAAGATTCAAATGCTCACTGAAGCTTCAAAAGGAAAAACAATGCATTAAGCTGGGTCGTGAAAACTTTGTTTTTATCAAGGTGGATCGGGGTAAATTTAATTTATTCTTCTGGGGAACATGCAAGTATCTGTTGTAGCATCTGAAATGCAGTAGTACATTAAAAATGTAATATTTCTGCAAAATAAGAAAAATGTACACTTCCTCATTCCATTCAAAAGTTTACACCCCCAGCTCTTAATGCATTGCATTTTCTTCTGAAGCATCAGTGAGCGTTTGAACTTACTGTAAGAGTCCCTCAGTTTGAAAAGATGGATCTCAATCATACAGTCATTGTTGGAAAGGTTCAAATACACAAACATGCTGAAAAAACAATGAATTTGTGAGACCTGAAGGATTGTTCTGAAGAACAGCAGGCAGTTTAACTGTTTGGAAACATCAAGGGACTTCATTAATCATCAGCTATCATTAAACCAAAAAAACAGCTGCGGATCATTTAGGTAACAACACCGTATTAAGTGCATGTAAACTTTTGATTTTGTATGATCCCTCTTATTTTGGTAAAAAAAAATAAAATAAATAAAAATTAACATTTAGCAGATTCTGCAAGTTTTATGTAAACATTTGTCTTCATCTCTACATAGCATGTATGATGTTTTATGTCATGAAATGGTTCTTCTCACCACGCAATTTGTCTCCTGCTCCCGAAAGCAAGTAATAAAAAACATGGAAGGCTCGCTCATCTTTGGCCTGTCTAATTGCACGAGACTTCTCTAACAGATCTGAAAAATGCTTGTTAGGGAATTAACAGAGTCAGCCGAATACATTATGCATGGGAACAATACAATATAAATTGTTAGCCTGTTAATAATTTAGTTTCCCAAATGATGGTTCAGTCAATAAAGGATACAAGTTTCAATATTGGCTCCAACGATGTAACCATTGACATCAAAGTTTATCCTGATAAACTTTCCCTGTGAAGAAAGAGCTCATATAGACTCATGCTGACACTTAGTGGGACCTTTTAAGAGTAAATGGATTTTTGTCTGTGCGCACTTACAAATCGGGAAGAATTATCGTTTTTCACAGTCTTGGCATTGCCAAAGGCCTCCAGAATTGGGTTAGCCTGGAGCAACTGTTTCTCCAACTCTCCCTGGCAGACAAAGAATTGATTAGATGGATTTAAGAGGGCATTTAAAGTTACATTTGCAGGAACTGCCAGTGAAACAAAGACTACATCCTGAAACAAATTTCCCAAACCATTAGTACACAGTGGACCCAGATCACATATTTGCAAATTTAAGTTTAGCTTGAGGCTGAAAACTGATGCCTGCTTTTGCAGCCGAGCACATTCACTACCTTTATAATTGCTAAAAACCATCAATGCATTAAACTTTGTTCCACACCCGTGTTAGAATTTGCATTAGCGGAAGCTGTTAGGAGACTGTGCAACATAATAACATGTTATTAAATCGGTAGACAACCATTGTCAAATGACCAGGAAACAGGGGTGTGTATAAAAAAAAAAAAGTGATGGACTGTATGGTTGGACAGGCAATGGAATGAGGGAGGTGTATAACTCACATGTGATAGGGTGACACTGCTCTGAAGGACGGAAAAGAGAGAAAATCTCAAAACACAGGTACAAAAATAAAGGGGAACTCAAAAATGCTCAACCATGTGACTCAACATTCAACAATGAGATGCTTGTAGTGTTTTTTTTTGTTTTAAAGAATTTAGTGTATCATCAACCATGAACAAATATGCAAGTATTCACAAAGTCATTAGAGATCCAGTGGGAACAGGTCTAGGCCTGAAACAGGAATGTGAAAACACAGAATTTTGACTTCCTGGTCCAGAAAGAAGAATGACAGAAGTAGTTTCAAATCCATAAAGAAAAACTGTTGACAGGAAGAATGGAGGATGAAAACAGGAAGAGATAAGACCGATATCAACAAAACATTTATGACAGGGACTGGAGACAGAATAGCTAATGTTAAAAAGTGGATGTGGTTATTTATTTATGAACAGCTCTGTCTTATCTGTCGGTTGTGCACCCAAATGAATTTTGCATGCACAAAAAAAAACAAAAAAAAACAAAGAGGTTTATGTACTCACTTGATCTTTCTTTGTTTTGAAAGATGATGCTACAAAAGCAAGGTACTGAATGACTTTTTTGGTGTTTTCAGTTTTTCCAGCACCAGATTCACCCCTGGGGAAATATTAATCAAGAATAAGTTTTGGAAGACAATGCTGGTCATTTTGATTTTTATTTTGGTACTAGTATTTCAAGTTCAAGCTTACGTGCACAAGATGGACTGATCCTCACGATCTAAAAAGAAGAAAAATGAATTAACAGTGGACTATCGCATGAACAGGAGAGCCATTTTGGCACAAATAATGGCGTCAGACACGCAGTCTGTGTTCTCACCCTGCATCATGCTCCTATAGGCAGTGTCTGTGATGGCGTAGATATGAGGGGGCATCTCATGTCTCTTTTTCCCCTTGTACATCTCTACGATCTCTTCCGTGTAGATAGGCAGATGCTTATATGGGTTTATTACCACACAGAAGAGCCCAGAGTATGTCTGAAAACAATGATTTACACATACGATTCATCATGAAAACCACATTTGTTTTAAGACAATTGATTAAACACATTAGAAACAATAACTAGCAAATATCTCTACATTAGATGAAACATAAAACATAATTACGGATTTTCCACAAGTTTTCTGCATAGTGTGTCCAAAATGTGCATAATTCTCTGAACTTGAACACCACAAACGTACGCATTTTGTAGAAACTTACATAGATGAGTCCCGAGTAGTACCTCTCCCTCAGGTTGTGCAGGACAGAGGCTTCATTCAGGCAGGTGAGCTCCGCCATATCCTCCACCTTGCTGAATTTGGGTGGGTTCATCTTCTGGATGTCATCTTTGTTCACCTTGATCTTCTTGGCAGAGTCGACCAGCTCCACAAGACACTCATCTCCCGTCTCCTCTTTGATGGAGCCGGCCTCAAAACCGAGCTTCTCTGAGGGAACCCACACCAGCTTCTTTGTGGCCCAGTCGGCCTGGGCCAAAGGATCGTTGATAGCATTGCGGTCGGCATAGAGGAACTTCTCTGCGTCTGACATTTTGGCTGCATGGGACAGAAAGTGAAAGCAGTTATGATTTCCACGGTTCCACAGGATAACCTAATATGACAAAAGCTTAAGAGAGAGGATCCGAGAATTAAAATTAGCATATCAGAGTCTTGGAAAAAATATGCAGTTACGCAATCATACACAAACATCTACATGGTAACTTGTTCAAGCATCCAACTCCAGCTTGAGTCAATATTGTTCTATAAAATTTGACAACCACACCTGCTCAGGCCTCTGGCTGATATTGTGCTACTTCAACTCGTTTCCATTTTCCTTCCCTTTCCCTATTTATTGCATTGAGTGTCACATTTCTTCAACAACCCCCAATTACAGGAATTCCAATAATTCCCACACATTTCAGAACCCCACCAATCAGGTTTAAAAATTCATATCAGCAAATACAAGTGCTTGGTAATGCATTGCATGGCTAGAAACCAAGTATGACTAATCTGGAAAGTTGCTGGGTGTGTATGCATGATAAACATTTAGATGCACAAATCATGATTCAGCGACAATTCACAGTGCAATTTATTCTTTCTTCCAAGACCTTAATAATAATTCTTTTTATAATTCATATATTTATCATTTTAAAATTGAACATTATATTAAAATATTATATTGTGCTATCAGATTCTGCATATAAATTTAACTAAAAGAAAAAAAAAAAAAAAAAAAAAAAAAGTGTCTTGTGAATTGTACAAAGAAATATGCATGCATAATTTTAAGCACAGAACTATGCAGCAAGAATGCAATTATTAATGAATGAGACCCACTGTTTCCATGCTACCATAACAGTGTCATGCCTACATTAAGCTAGTGCATTTGTTCGTCCGTTTATATTGCCATGCCAGCATATGGCTATTTTCATGGCAAGATCAATGTAATCTAAAAGCAATGAAAAACGCTAATGTGCATTAAAACAGACTTTAAATGTGACCCAGGACCACAAAACCAGTCATAAGGGTTAATTTTTTAGAAATTGCGAAAGCTGAATAAATGAGCTTTCCATTGATTTATGGCTTGTTAGGATAGGATATTTGGGCAAGATACAGCCATTTAAAAATCTGGAAGCTGAAGATGCAAGAAAAAAAAAAAATTTAATATTGAGAAAATCTTGAAAGTTGTCCGAATGAAGTTCTTAGCAATGCATACAACCAATCAAAAAAAAGTTATATTATAAATAAGAAATATTTACAGTATTTTATTGGAACATTATCTTTACTTAACATCCTAATGATTTTTGACAAAAGAAAAATCTATCATTTGGACCCATACAATGTATTGTTGGCTATTGCTACAAATATACCAGAGCTACTTTTTTGTGGTCCAGGGTCACTAATATGCATTTCTTAGGTTGGATTGCACTTTAAGGCATTTTTAGCATTCAAACATACACAAGACACAAACTCCTATTACTTTGAAGTGGAGTTACATCTGTTCTGAAGGAGTAATTCCTAAACAAGTTTGGACAAAGACAATTTCATTAACCACCACACCCTGTGCAAGGCTCCAGAACTTTTAACACCTTTATTTATGTCGAAAAGGGCAGAAATGTAACCTAATATGGCATAAACAGCTTACAGTGCTGTGCATGTTCAGAAATGTTTAATCACTGTATCACAAGGGCCCACTTAAGAAACATTCAGAGGGCAAATAAGAAACATCAGATGAGTTTGATAAATTATGCAAACGTCCTCTGGAAAGCAAAAGAAATAGTCTCTGCTGTCAAAGTCTAAATGGCTAAATCCTAATATGCATAATATGAATATCAGTGCACTTTTACTTGAAAAGGATCCATTTACAAGCCAAAGGCTGTAAAAGGCCTAGCAGTAGGCATCCCTAATGGCACAAATTTACTAGAAATCAGTTCAATACCACTCAAAATGGTTAATGCTTGCAGTTTTAGAGTGTGTCTATAGAACATGGTCAATAACATCATATGAATACAGTATTTTTTTCTCTCGTTCCGACAGAGGATGTTGGCAAAATATACTAGTAAAGTACTGTAAACAGTAGTCAACATTTGAAATGGATCAAAAAATTCATCAAAGTTGTCCTAAGACCAGGTATTGTTTTGGTTTTAGGACAACTTTGATGAAAGGTTTTGACCCACTTCAAATGTTGACTACTCTATAGTAATGCATATTACTGCAAATATTACTTGCAGCCAGTTACCACTGTACGAGTTCTGTGAATAAAATAAGATCTGATGTAGTTTTAAATAAAAAATGGACATCTATGGAAGCTAGTTTCCACCACTAAATAAATGAAAAAGGTAATTGCAACTATCTCTCTCACAATTTCAGGTATAAAGTCAGAATTGCGAGAAATAAACTTGCAATTCTGAGAAAGTCTTTTTTTTTCAGAATAGATTTCTTGCAATTCTGACTTTATAACTCACAATTTCGATTTTGTATCTAACAATTCTGACATCAGAATTATGAGGGGAAAAAAGTTAGTATTGTGAGTTTATATCACACAATTCTGACTTCATAACTCGCAACTGTGAGTTTATCTTGCAATTCTGATTTTATAGAATTGAGAAAAAAAAAGGTCAGAATTATGAGATATTATAAACTCGCATGTGTTCCTCACAATTCTGATTTTATAACTTGCAATTGCGGGCTTACAGCACAATTCTGACATCACTTGCAATTTCAAATTTATATTTCACAATTCTGAGAAAAGAGTCAGAATTGAGAGGGAAAAAAGTGTCAGAACTGAGATAAACTTGCATTTGTGAGAAAAAATTTTTATATCACAATTCTGACCTCATAACTCACAATTGTGAGTTTATCACTCAATTCTAAGAACAGTGTCAGAATTGAGAGTTATTAAATTTTAACTCACAAATATGATTTTATAATTCGCAATTATGAGTTTTTATCTTGCAATTCTGACATCATAACTCGCAACTGCGAGTTTATATCGCACAATTTTGAAATAAATCAGAATTATAAGATTATAAACTCATGTCTGAGAAAAGTTTTTTTTATAGCTTGTAATTGCTAGTTTGTCACGATTCTGACATAACTCACAGTTGTTTATATTTGCACAATTCTAAGTAAAAAAAAACTGAATTGTGAGTTTATATCATGCAATTGCACTTTAACTCACAATTATGATTTTATAACTCACAATTGTGAGTTTACATCACAGAATTTTGTGAAAAAAAAGGTCAGAATTGCGAGTTATCTTCTGCTTTTTATATATATATATATATATATAAAAATACAGTGGCGGAAACGGCCTTCCATAAACATCTGTGCACCCCACCTCCAACATTGACAATTATAAAAGGGTTTGTATGCATTTTACAACCACTGGCATTTGTAATAAGTTTACGGAATAAACGGCACATACAATTAAAATATATAAATAAGGAATGCAAGTCAAAGAAGAAAAAAAAACCTATACAAGTGCCCTACAGTTGCCATGTCACTTAAGTGAGTCAAGGTGAGTCATATGTCAGTGTCCTACATATACCCATCCCTCAGGGGCAAGGAAAAAGACAGGATTCTGGGAGTCAAACTTCCCTCCCTATTTAAACATTGAATATACTAACTGCCAGCAACCTCTACGCTCATTTCAATCTGCCAATTTCTAACCAGTCAGATAGATAGAAAGCCAGAGTGGGGGGAAAAGATGCTAAATGATATGCAGTGATACCATTGATGGCATCAGAGAGGCATTTTGAAAGTGAAAAGAGATGACAACAGCACAGCTTTAGCGTACTGTTGAGATGGAGCGAGTGTAAGAGGGATAAGGAGATTAGCAGGGTGTCATCTCTGTCTGCAAGTTCATTAACAGCTCAAATACAGTCGTTGTGATTAAATGTAGATGACAGCCTGTGCGCTTGCACATGACATGCACCTCTATTGGGTTGCCCCACGATGGTTTATCACCTGATTATACAAGAACAAAAACGGAACAAATTGTGAGTAAATTACAGTGCATGTAAGTGACAAAAGAGTTGGACAATCATGGTTTAGCAATGAGGAACAAACAACCACCCGTGACAGAAAAAAAACACTGAAACGGTTTCTGGAACTTGGTGATATTGAAAAGTTGCTTCACCACACTGACACACTTCCTCTAGCTTGAAGCATTTATGCAAGACCTTAGAAGGCAACATGTTAGAGCTTGCTGTCTGAATTTAAAAACCGTAACAGAAGAACAGCCTGAATTTGTAGTTAATTGTGTTTATAATCTTCAGTCTTCAGTTTAAACTGAGAAAACCAAACCTGGTTATATCTAGCCATATATTTCCATCATTTATATTTAATGTGAAGCAACTTTACGTTTAATATTTGCCAACAATTGTATGCCAATTTAATGCAAAATAAAAGCGCTGACACATGATTAGATTAAGCTTATATTAGCTTTACATAGCTAAACGGTTTTATTTGTAATTTATTTTTTTAGGTGGGACATGTTATAAAGAGTGTGAGACTGTCCTGCTGCCACAGTGGTCACCTGCAGTGCCATGCTTTATTTTATCCCTCCATCAGCACGTTCTCTCATCCCACTGATCTTGGCTTTTGTTCAATCCTTGCTTATAGTTCAAATGCCAGCAGCTCTGAGATGTAGTCAACAACAGGAGACACCATTGCACGCATTGATCATTTTATCCAGGGCCAGGTGAAACGGTTTCAATGCAAAAGACTTATAAAATTAAGACATTTATGTAACTAGCATTATTGTGACATAAAAGTTGAGGCATCCTCCTGAATCTGAATGCATTTCCTCAGGGCTGAGCAATTCAGGTCGTGTATACTGCAAGAATCTAGCCTCAAAGCAGACTGGGCGTGTTACACAAAGTAGACGGATCACCTGAACTGAGATGTTACAGATAGCGGCGTTTCTGGTGCATTCTAGTAGCTACATTAGTTTGGGTAGCAGTACAATAAAATAACAACAATGAATTACCAACATGATAACGATATTCTAATATTGAATAAGTTTCATGAAGCCACCTTAAAATAAGACTATTAATAACTTCCTTTTCCCGAATGTGAAAGAATTTGATCACTTCTTCAAACAACATAGTTTCACGCGCGTGCATTGGATGATTGTGTAAAAAAGGTACAGGTGCGCGCTTGCGCGTTCAGGTGAGAACTGAACTGAATATTAAATGTTAACTCACCTGTTTTCTCTCAGGCGCCGTTTGTTGAGAAGACCTGCTTTCCCCAAATCTCCTGCTCTTTTTTTACGGAGAATGACACGGATGCGACAAACTTACCCGAAAATCTTTAGAGTTTGCCACACTTTCCTGTTCGCTCATCGGCGTTGTGCTCTCTAGTTTCCTCTCAGTTCTCTCAGCAAACTCCCTCTGACTCTTAAATCAGCTGTGTGGGCGTGGCTATACAACGTCGACGTTATGTCCCGCCGTTATGTCCCGCCCCTTTATATGATTGATCGCTTCTAAAGACGTGTCAATCAAACGATGTGCTTTCATTGATTGGTAATTTCTTCAGAGCTGCTATAATTGTGCCAAAAGTGATCTTATATTAGGCTGTTACGTCTCTAATACAGTTCAAACGTCTGGTACAACATTGAAATTTTAAGAATAATTTTGGCATACGTTTCAGATTTTAGTTAGTACATATGAAATATTAATATAAATATAGTCAAGTCACCTTTTTTATTTATATATAGCGCTTTTTACAATACAGATTTACAGTATTAAACAGAAAAATAGTGTCGATAATGCAAAAAAACCCCAAAACACAACAATAGTAAACACTCAGTTTATCGTTGATTAAGTTAAAATAGTATCTGTGCAGTCAATTAATAAATATAATAATAAATCAAATCGATGAATCGCAATTAATCGCATCCAAAATTAAAGTTTGTGTTTACATAATATATGTGTGTGTGTACTGTGTATATTTATTTGTATATATAAATACACACAAATGTATATATATATATATATATATATATATATATATATATATATATAAAATATATTATGTTTATATATTAAATATATATATATATATATATATATATATATATATATATATTAATTACATGAATATACATGTAAATATATACTGTATGTACATATAGAAACAAAAACTTTTATTTTGAATGCGATTAATTACGATTAATTGATTTGACAGCACTATAATATACATATGTAAATATACAAGAAATATGTACAAGGAAATATCGGATTCATTTTAGATAACTTTCAAAAATAAAAGTATTTTGAATGCTTTTTTCACCAATTTTACATAGCAAACGTCTGAATTTCTACAAACATTGTGCTAGGATTACAATTAAAATGTTAAATTGACCTGACACATTAATTACTTAAATTACTTACATAACTACACAAAAAAAAATCATAAAATCCCTGTGATTCAGAGGGAGTTGATAGAATATTAGCTTAAACGCTTCAAAACTGCTGGAAGAAGCTGAAGTGGAGAAAGGCTGCTGGTGGATGTTATAAGTGCAGGAATGCAGACCTTTGTCTGTACTTGCATTCCTGCAGTGATTTTCCTGAGCATATTTAAAGAGTCATACTGTGGAGGTAAAGACTGAGAGAGAGCACTCTATAAAGTGAACCATAAGATATTGTAAAACAGTAAACACTATCATAAGCTGGTGTGCAAACTACTGACACATAATCTGCATGGGCGTTTATAGATATGGCATTTTTCCTCTGTTTGTCAATCAGGGCTTGCCAGATATGTGAATTGATTACTGTCAACAAAGTAAACAGGCCTCCTTTAGAGAAAAATCCAAAAGTCAAAGTTCAAAAAGGTCACAAAGAAGGTCAAACAGATTGATCCAGATGAAATTTTATTTTATAGAAATGAACAAAATGAATGCTCACTGCAAGACAACTTGTTTAGGTGTTTACCTGGCCTCAGGTGGGTTGATTCTTCCATATATGGTAAGAAGCAAGCTCATAGTAAAAGGATGGGCTGTAGCTTAAGCAGCGGTGGTTTTGGATTACCCATAGCCCCATTTGGCCCACCCCATTTTCTACCTTCCTTCTTCCTCATCTTCATCTGAAATACTCAGAGGCATGAAAGATGAAGAGATCATTTTCAAGAGAAGGCTTGTCGCTACATGACCACACGCCAGATAAGCAGACAGCAAATGAGATTTCTAAACCTTGCTCGTGTTTGCACATTGTTCGGCTGAGTTCTGCTTCATGCACACTGTGGTATCTGTAATCTTATCCATAGTATAAATACCAAACATACGTAGGCTGCGTTACTAGATATGATAATGAAGTAAAAAAGGTGGCTGGTCACTAAACTATACCATTGTCTGTGCTACTTCTTAGTCTGATGCAGATTCTTGTTGTTTTATAGGCCTAGAGGGAGAAAGTGACAACTTTTTCTCATAATTAAAAAAATAAATAAATTACTTTTATTCAGCAAGGATGCATTAAAATGATCACAACATTTATACCGTTTCCTTTCCACACAAATATTAGGCAGCGTAAGCAACTTTTTCAACATTGACATTAACAAAAAATGTTTCTTGATCTCAAATGACCGTATTATAATGATTTCTGAAGGATCGTGTGACACTGAAGACTGGATTAATGATGCTGAAAATTCAGTATTACCATGACAGGAATAAATTACAATTTAAAATATGTTCAAATAGTTATTTTTAACTGTAATAATATTTCATAATTGTACTTTTTGCTTTATTTTTGATTAAATAAATGCAGCCTTGGTGAACAGACTACCAGTCAAAAGTTTTTTAACAGTAAGATTTTTAATGTTTTTTTAAAGAAGTTTCTTCTGCTCATCAAGCCTGTATTTATTTGATCCAAAGTACAGCAAAAACAGTATTTTTAAAATATTTTACTATTTAAAATAACTATCTATTATATTTAATTCCTGTGATTTCAAAGTGTTTTAGCATAATTACTCCAGTCATATGATTCTTCAGAAATCATTCTAATATTTTGATTGGCTGCTAAAAAAAAACATGTATTATGTTTATAGAGTAGAATTTTTCAGTTTTTTTTTTTTATAAATAGAAATTTCAGAAGAACAGCATTTATCTGAAATAGAAATCGTCTGTGACATTATAGATGTCTTTATCATCACTTTTGATCAATTTAAAGCAAACTTGCTAAATAAAAATATTAATTTCTAGAATTTCTTTCACCCCTCAAAAAAAAAAAAAAAAAAAAAAAAAAAATTATACTAAGTCCAAGCTTTTGAATGGTATCATTTTTTTAATGCTTTTATTTCAGATAAATGCTGGTCTGGTTCTTTCTATTCATCAAAGATTTCTGAAAAAAATTACTTAACTGTTTTAAATATTGCTACTAATAGTACTAATACTAATAATCTAAGGATCATGCAACACTCAAGACTTGAAGTATTGATGCTAAAAATTTAACTTTGATCACAGAAATAAATTAACAATATTACTGCTTTTTCGGTATTTTGGATCAAATAAATGCAGGTTTTGTGAGCAGAAGAGAATTCTTAAATTCAAAAACAAATTTCAAACTTCAAATGTATTTTTTTTTTAAATTTTACTGTTCAAAAACTTTTGACTGGTAGTGCAAGATGCTTCTTTCAAAAACATAAAAAAAAACCTTATTTTAAGATTATGTGCTTATAGTGTATACAGTAGTGTATATAAGCTGTTGTATTTAGTTAACTTGTATTTAGCCTGTTTTTAGACTCCTTAAGTTTCTCTCGCACACCTCCAGGGGGCGATCTACAATAAAAAATTCAAGCCATTTTCTTTTCATTAAATGTTTAATCAACAATCAGCTGAGCTGCAAGAATCATCTATCCTCATATTGACCTTTTCTTTTTCTTTTTTTTTCTTTTTATACAAAAACCTGAACAGTCACATTCAAGCACCATGTTACATACAGAGGCTTTATCTCACTTCCTTCAGTGGATGAACTATGTAGAAAAATGCTGGCTTACAAAATAGCCAATAACATCAATAGACAAAATGTCAGACAACAAGCTTTACGGAACACTTCCATCTGTTCAATTTCACAATCTCTCAACAAAAATCACAAATGAGTGTTTCACGTAAGTCTCTTGAACACGTTCAGGTAAATTCTACAGACTGAAGTTGTTTAATGATAACAGTAATTTATGTAAAATGTGAAAAAGAGAGTTATTTACAAAAATTATCTTATTTAATTATCATTAACCTTAGGATGAAACCTGAAGTAATTCCTTAGTCTCTGTATTTTTGGTTCTGGATTATATCACTAAATTGATTTGACCTGTTTGTAATTCCAACAGGAAAATTGCAAGGGAAAACATTCACATTTTATACAATGTAAGATATAAAACATTTGCTACATCCTGTACATATTTATCTCCTTTACTGGTGCAGAGATTTTCTTAAATATATTATAGCTTGAAAACGGTCTCTGTACACCTATAGTTTCGATTCTCTATAAGCCTGTTTCTGAACAATGCAATATTTTGCTCTATGGATACTCAACTCAAATACTTAGCCATAAAAATAGTGCTAATAATCTATTTAGTATCTTTCAAATATGCTTACTAGTAGTCTGCTACATCCTACCAATCTAAATTTCCAAAAATAGAGCTGATTTTCTTTCCTTCACTCTTCAAATGTCAGTAGATGTTTACTTAAATTTTAAATTTCACAGTTGATATTCAGTTTCCGTATGGCTGTTAGATGAGAAAATCTTTTATAATGTACACAGAATGTCAATCTGCCATTAATAATGAAAATAACACTGCACATTTACAGAGATGGAAGATTATTATCAGTTTGAACAATTTTGTTTAATAAAAGTAATACAAAATACCCACCCAAATGATGAGAGGCAGATAATACGAGGATTTAGACAAACATAAAACGCTGTTGTTACAAAATAATGCCGATTGAAATGAGTGGCTATTGCTGTTATTGTCTCTGTCAGCCAGTAGGGGGCAGTTGAGGTGAGTTCTGGGAGCCTCTAGACCTGAGTGGAGTATGATCTTGTGAGAGAGGGTCTAGGGCGAGCACAGGTAGAATATTCTGAAGGCATGTCTAGACTGCGCTGGAGATGGAGCGACGTGAGTGGATGAGGACATCGGGAGGGGCGGGGGCCAGGTATGGCTGATGGTCATGTGATGCCTGTGTACAAAACCCCTGGAACCTGCTGAGGATAGAAAGCAAAGCATTTCTGAAAGAGTGCAGAAGAGAGAAAACAGGGTCAAGGTGACATTTCACTGCATGCAATCAGGGTTAGAAATTGTGGGTTAATTTTGGACAGAAAATGCTTTCTAAATTCAAGGTAAAGGTTAAAATGCCCCTGTACCCTAAACTCAATCTATTACCGCTGTTGCGATTAAAGTGAAATGTGAAAATGAATAAAAAGTGACAAGTGTTCATTGCGGCATTACATTTAAATCTGTTTAAGTTTCACCAGATCACTTTTTTGCAGCTCTGAGCATTTTAACCAATTACACATACAGTGCCTTGCGAAAGTATTCACACCCCTTTATTTATTCACGTTTTGTTATGTTGCAGCCTTATGTTAAACTGCTTAAAATATTTTTTGTTTCCACATCAATCTACACTCCATACACCACAATGACAAAGCAAGAAACAAGTTTGTACCAACTTTGCAAATTTATTAGAAATAAAAAATTCAAATGATTCCATTGCATAAGTATTCTGGGACTATTTCTGGGACAGAAAGCTCAGGAGCATTCATATTGCTTGTAGATGTTACTATACTTCGAGTGGAGTTACCTGTGGCAAATTCATTTAAATGAGTATTATTTGGAAAGGCACACACCTCTCAATAAAATGTTTAACAGCTGAAAATGCATTTCAGAGCACAAACCAAGCCCTGCACTGCAAAAAAATGCTTTTCTTGCTTAGAATTTGTCTTATTTTCAGCCAAAATATCTGAAAATTCATAAATCAAGATGGATTTTCTACATGAGGAAAAATAATTTTTTTGTTTTTTAGAAAAAACAAGCCATATTAAGTGATTTTTTTGCTGAGAACAAGCGAAATAATCTGCCAATGGGGTAAGAAAAAAATCTTATTTCAAACAGAAAACAAGATTATTTTTCTTACCCCATTGGCAGATTATTTTGCCTATTTCATGCAAAAACACCCTTAATTTTGACTATTTTTTAAAAAACAAGACAATATTTTTTACTCGTCTAGAAAATGCTTCTTGTTTTAAGAATTTTTAGATATTTTGGCTGGAAACAAGATGAAAAATCTAAGTAAGAAAAGCATTATTTGCAGTGTGAGGTCAAAATAACTGCCTGTAATGCTCAGAGATCAAGGCACACATCTGCGGTAAAGTTCAGAATTTCTGCTGCACTGAAGGTTCACAGAAGCACAGAAGGAGGAGAGAGCTTTTGTTAGACTGGCTCCATGATCATATTCATATATGCAGATAAGAGAAACTTACAGAAGGACAGACATCACTGCAGCACTCCACCAGTCTGGGCTTTATGGTGGTGTGGCAAGACTCAGTCCTCTCCTCAGTGAAGACACATGAAAACCCACTTAGAATTTGCAACAAAGCACCTAAAGAACTCTCAGATTGTGAGAAACAAGATTCTGTGGTCTGATGAACCTCCAAGCATCATATTTGAAGGAAACCAGACCCTGCTCATCACCTGCAGAGTATCATGTCAACAGTAAAGTGTGTTGGTTGCAGCCTCATGCTGTGGGGCTGTTTTTCAGCGGCAGGGACTGAGGAACACATCAGAGTAGAAGAAAAGTTCAACAAAGCAAAATACTGAGATAACCTTAATGAAAACCCAGTCCAGAGCATTCAGAAACTCAGACTGGACAGAAGGTTCACCTTCCAACAGGACAATGACTCTAAACACACAGAAAGAGTGGCTTATAGACGACTTTGTGAATATCCTTGAGTGGCCCAGCCAGAGCCCGGGCTTAAACCCAATCAAACATTTCTGGAGAAACCTGAAAGTGTCTGCCAGACCCCATCCAAGCTGACAGAGCTTGAGAGGTGAAGATGTGAGGCGAAGAAAAGCAGATGATTGCAAAATGCAGATGTGCAAAGCTTGTCGCATCATGGTAAGAGTATGAATACTTATGCAATGTACTTATTTCAGTTTTTTAATTTTAATAAATTGGCAAAGTTGTCACAAATCTATTTTTGCTGTGTCATTATGGTCTATTGAGTGAAGAATGATGTGGGGGGAAAAGTTATTTAAAGCAGTTTAACAAGGCTGCAACATAAAACGTAAAAAATGAAGGGATAAGAATACTAATTAAATTTAATACACATTTTTTAGAATGTCATATTGCAGCTGAACCCTGTAACAGTTCCTGTTTTTAATTTTATAATTCGCATATTTTTGTATAGGCTATTTCAATTAAGTAAATGCATGTATGCCACCTTTGAGCAGAATTATGGGATAGTTCACCTAAAAATGAAAATGACCCCATGATTTACTCACCCTTAAGATATCCTTGGTGTATATGACTTTCTTTCAGACAAATTCAATCAGAGTTTTTTTAAAATGTCCTGGCTCTTCCAAGCTTTATAATGGCAGTGAATGGGTGCTGAGATTTCGAAGTCCAATAAAGCGCATTCATCCATCATAATAAAAAGTGAATCAATGCATTTTTGTATTTAAAACTTTAAAAACTTTATGGCTTGAGGGTAAGTAATTCATGGGATAATTTTTATTTTGGTAATTTTAATTTAGGTAGTAGACAAGGTGTTATAATGAAACATAAAAAAATAAACAGCTTACCAAATTTACTATGACGACTGAGCTTTTTTTTGAGTCGGTTTAACCATTTTACCACTATTCTTTGTTTTATGCTTTTGCTCGAACTTAGCTGTGCCAAATCTGCAGTAACCATAGCAAATGAAAAGTTCACTTGACTAGCTGGAAGACTAGTCAAATTGCCCCATCTAGTGGATTTTGCTAGATAATGCTTCTGAATCAACAGGTGCTTGCCCCCTTACTTAGATGCTGGCCCCACAGATCAAAAACCCTGAGCTATAATATTAAAGCAATTTATTAAATTTAAGAATTTGAAATAAAATACAAAACACATTTAATAAGGTAATTATGAAAATTGTTATTACAAATAAAAAATGATCTTGATTGCTTGCTTAGAATTTGGTTAATACAAGGAGACTATGATACAGTTAAGGTCAAAAGTTTACACACAGCTTGCAGAATCGGCAAAATGTTAATTATTTTACCAAAATAAGTGGGATCATACAAAATGCATTTTTGTGTATTTGAACCCTTTCCAACAATGACTGTATGATTTTGAGATCCATCTTTTCACACTGAGGACAACTGAGGAACTCATATGCAACTATTACAGAAGTTTCAAACACTCACTGATGCTCCAGAAGGAAACCAAACGCATTAAGAGATGGGGGGGGGGGGGTAAACTTTTTGAATTTGAAGATCAGGATAAATTTGACTTCTTTTGTCTTCTAAATAAAAAAAAAAGAAGATATTTAAGAAAAATAAGAAAAAAGTATACATCTTCATTCTGTTCAGAAGTTTACACCCCTCACTCTTAATGCATTGTTTTCCTTTTGGAGAATTAGTGAGCGTTTGAACCTTCTGTAATAGTTGCATATGAGTTCCTCAGTTGTCCTCAGTGTGAAAAGATGGATCTCAAAATCATACAGTCATTGTTAGAAAGGGTTCAAATACACAAAATGCTGAAAAACCAAAGAATTTGTCAGACCTGAAGGATTTTTCTGAAGAACAGCAGGCAGTTTAACTGTTCAGGACAAACAAGGGACTCATGAATAACTATCACTAAACAAAAAACAAGAGCTGTGGATCATTCAGGTAACAACACAGTATGAAGAATTAAGTGTATGTAAACTTTTGAACGGTGTCATTTTTATAAGTTGTAAACATCCATTTTGTGAGATCTCATTTAGGTCAGTACTAAATAAAAAATAACATGCATTTTGTATGATCCCTCTTATTTTGGTAAAATAATTCATATTTTGCAGATTCTGCAAGGTGTATGTACTGTAAATTTTTGACCCTAACTGTATCTTTAGAGCAGCCTTCACATCTGAAGTAGACCTATGATGCCTTAGAATGCTGTCAAGGTAGACAGCTAACTAGGTTTTGGAAACTGAGCTAATGAGAAAAAAACATTGCACCAAACTCCTCTTCAGAGCCAATAATATCTGTAATATCTATCTCTAGGAGCCTTTAATACAATATCAGTATTACCACATCCTAGATATATGATACCATTATTCACAGCTATTTAAAAACCATATGTGGGCAGCAGACCTCATTCAGCTGAAGAATAGGTACATTATTATACAGTACAGTTAGCTGTTAGCTCTTGTTTAGATTTCCCACGCCTTCCTGGTGTCCAATAATGCACCCACCCATCACCCCTTACCTGAGGGCCACTTAACTTTTCGAGTGGACTCTCTACACAGGGCATGGCCACCATCGGCATGTTAAGCGAGGGCTCCGGGCGCGGAAGATGCACAGGGGGCGGTAAGGGTGGCAGCTGAGACTGGGTCTGCTGGAAGTTGTTGATCACACATGTGACCTAGAGGTGAACCAAGAGCAAGGGTTAATAATTACAACAAAAACGTGCATTTACAGTGTGACAATGCAGGATCGGCCTCTTGTAGATTAAGGCTTTATGCTCAGAGCATGCTCAGCCTTGGCATGGCTGTGATTGGACTTGATTTAAGAGGATGAAGGATGGAGTCTAAAGTCTGTGGATTATCTGCAGACTCACTAAACATCCCAGTACTAGTATTAGCTGTTAAACATAAACAGGTATGTGCTCAGAGCAATGACCTGTTTTACCCTCTGACATGGCGTGAGACATTGGCCATGTCCCAATTTATACTCTATCTATTCTAAATAGTATGTAAGGCTGTGTGCAATCCAGGTAGCAGTCCAGCTGCAACCTGTTTGCTATTTCCATACATTTTAAAATGTAATCTATTTCTGTGACGCAAAGCTAAACTTTCCAGTCTTCAGTGTCACATGATCCTGCTGATTTTCTGCTCAATAAATGTTTCTTATTAGCAAAAGTTTACATACACCTAGCAGAATCTGCAAAATGTTGATCATATTACCAAAATTAGATGGATCATACAAAATGCATGTTATTTTTTTATTTAGTACTGACCTAAATAAGATATTTCACATGAAAGACGTTTACATATAGTCCACAAGAGAAAATAGTTTAATTTTAGTTTGTTTTGTTTGTCCTGAACAGTTAAGCTGCCTGCTGTTCTTTAGAAAAACCCAGCAGGTCCCACAAATTCTTTGGTTTTTCAGCATTTTTGGGTACTTGAACCCTTTCCAACAATGACTGTATGATTTTTAGATCCATCTTTTCACACTGAGGACAAATGAGGGACTTATATGCAACTATTACAGAAGGTTCAAAAGCTCAGGCCTCAGGGTAATGTAACTTAGTTAGTCTTCTGGGAAACATGTATGTGTCTTTTGTAGCTTCTAAGTGGCAGTACTAAATGAAAGAAATATGATATATAGGCAAAATAAGAAAAATATACACATCCTCATTCTGTCCAAAAATGTACACCCCTGGCACTTAATGCTCTTAATGTTTACTTCTGAAGCGTCAGTGAGCGTTTGAACCTTCTGTAATAGTTGCATATAAGTCCCACAGTTCTGTAAAAAGATGGATCTCAAAATCATACAGTCATTGTTGGAAAGGTTCAATTACACAAAAATCCTGGGAAACCAAAGAATTTGTGGGAACTGAATGATTTTCTGAAAAACAGGGGGCAGTTTAACTGTTCAGGACAAAACAAGGGACTCATCAGTAAACCAAAATAAAAAAACAGCTGTGGATCATTGGGGTAACAACACAGTATTAAGAATCAAGGGTAAAAGTGATAAACCTTTGAACAGGGTCATTTTATTTTATGTGAAATATCTTATTCAGCTCAGTACTTAATAAAAAATAAAGTGCATTTTATATGATCCCTCTTATTTTGGTAAAATAATTAACATTTTGCAGATTCTGCAAGGTGTATGTAAACTTTTGACTTAAACTGTATTAATAGAAATCTTTTGTTTCACTTTTGATCAATTTAATGCGTACTTGCTCAAATTGTTAATTTCTTCAAACTTTTGAATGGTGGTGTATATTCTCAAATAGGCATGCACTGAACTGTATAACTACGGCGTATGTTTGTCTCCAAGGTTGTCAGATTCTCACCAGAAAAGCAGCGATGGCTCCTCCGGTGAGATATCCAGCTAGAACATCAGACCAGTGGTTGCGGTACTCAGCTACACGCACAATGCCCACCAGAACAGCCAATGAGACAAGAGTCAGACAGAGAGTGGGTTTGGTCAGCCTTGTGCCTTTAGTCCTCCATATCAGAGTTATATACATCTGGAGAAAACACAAAATACACATTGATATGCATTAATGCACATATCATGACTATTTGCTCAGCATTACAACACCTCAAACACCCCAAATGTACAGAAGATTTATCAATGCATCATGCTCTTGTCTATTTAGCTATCTTGCCCATTCTATCTTTTTATTTTTTATTTGCCATTTGTTGTTACGTCAAAGCAATGCCAGAAGGCCAGCAGGATCTCTGCTCTTCAATGTTGGAGATAAAGCCGGAGTTTATTGTGTGCTGCTCAAACAGCTTCTAGCTGTTTCTCAAATTAGAGACAATGTTCTCCTTATCTTGCTGTCTGCAATAGACTTCATCCCTCAAAAAACAACACTAATGGAACTAAGGAGAACTGGAGAACTTTCTGGAGAACTGGAACCAAAATTTGACTTCAAATTTGAACGTTTACACAGACATACAAGATATGCAAGTGTACTCTGTATGTCAGCAAGTGCAAAAGACATTGCACTACCATCTCTATACTTCATTAAACAGCACAATCATTTTCAAATGTGCTAATAATAGGAGAAGGATGTTGAGTACTAAATCAGCATTTAATGATCATTTCATAGGGATTATATAACACAATATTCTCAGTGCACTGGAGTAATGGCTTTGCCATTACATTGTCGATTGTGCTTTGGATAAAAGTGTCTGCTAGATGACTAAATGTAAATGTCAATGTAATGTAACACTTTACCAATCACAGCAAAAAATAAATAAATAAATAATAAAAAATTCAATAATATAGTTATTGCAAACATTAATACAATATTAGTCTTTTTATTATATATGAATTAATTAAATGCTAAATTGGTAAACAGAATTATGAATTTCTTTCAAAACATAAAAATTCCTTAAGAAATTATATCATTTTAATATATTGCATTTTTACTGTATTTGCTTAATTGCTACCTTGGTGAACGGAGTACATAGAATTTAGATTAAAAAAAACAACAACATTATTACACTACCAGTCCAAAGTTTTTGGAAAGCAAGATTTTTATTGTTTTTTAAAGAAGTCTCTTTTGTTCACCAAGCCTGCATTTATTTGACCAAAAATACAACAAAAGCATTAATATTGTGAAATATTTTTACTATTTAAAATAACTGCTTTCAATTTGAATCTATTTTAAAATGTATTTTATACATGTGATCAAAGCTACATTTTCAGCATCATTACTCCAGTGTCACATGATCCTTCAGAAATCATTTTAATATACTGATTTGCTGTTCAAGAAACATTTTAATTACTATTACTATCAATATTTAAAACAGCTGAGTACATTTTTCCATGATTCTTTGATGAATAGAAAAATACAAAGATCAGCATTTATCTGAAATAAAAAGCTTTGTAACACCATACCATTCAAAAGCTTTTTAGACAAAAAAAAATGTAATTATTATAATTTATATAATTATATAATAAAAAAAGGATGCTTCAAATTGATCAAAAGTGGTGATAAAGCCATTTATAATGTTGCAAAAGATTTCTATTTCAGATAAAATATGTTCTTTTGAACTTTCTATTTATCAAGGAAACCTAAAAAAAACCTCATAATAATGTCAATATTAATAATAATAAATGTGTTTTGAACAACAAATCAGAATATCAGAATGATTTCTGAAGGATAATGTGACTGGAGAAATTATGCTAAAAATTTAGCTTTGAAATCGCACGAATAAATTAAATTTTAAAATATATTCAAATAAAAAGCATTTTTTTTAAAATAGTGAAAATATTTTAAAATTGTACTGTTTTTGCATCAAATAAATGCAGGCTTGGAAGAGACTTCTTTAAAAAACATAAAAAAAATCTTACTGTTCAAAAACTTTTAACTGGTAGTGTATGTCTAAAGAAATTATTATTTAATGTTATTTTAAACATTAATAATTACTATATTGAGTTTTTAATGTATTTTTATTTATTAAATGCTACAAGGGTGAATAGAATTTTAAATTTCTTTCAAAAACATCAAATCAAATGAAATTATATTATAAATATCTAATATAAAAGTTATTTTTACAATAAGTATAATAAAACGTAATATAGTAAATTTTTTAAATTATTGTATTTTGATACATTTCTTTCAAAAACATAAACATGTCTGAGTGTAAACTGGGCATCAGAATCCAAACTGTTATGTTGGTGAACATGCTAAACATATGCTGATGTATTCAGCAGGATCATGACCAAATATTGTGAATCACTATTGCACAGGAAGAGTCATTTCTTCAGTCAGTTAAAACATCAGCACTATTTAACGAAAGGTTAACAGAGATTTGTTTAGATGCTGTGTCATCTTTGATGTTTTGTCTTGAATGTACTCACCACCGTATAGACAGCTGAGTACATACTCAGCGCTGAGTCCTTGGAGGGGAAAGATTTGCGGGCGGAGGCGATGAGGTAAGGGTTTCCTGTGCATGCTCGCCGCTCTGCGATGTACTGCAGTGGTGAATGGCAGCCCAGTGCTGTGTAGTTTGGCCGGCATGTAGACAAGAAATGAGGTGTCTGGTTTCCTGTCACTACCTGCCCTGCATTGGCAAAGATGGTGGTGGTAAAGAGGCCGAAGGAATACACACCTGAGAACAAAAAGAAGAGGGGGAAAATGTGAAATCATGCCATCAACCACTTTTCACATACTCTTTTTCATTTAAAGTAGTTTGATATATAGCATTCAAAGTCTTGGATTTGAATTAATTTTTTTTTCATCAAGAATGCGTTAAAATTACCAAAAGTGTAATTAAAGGCATTACAAAAGATTTATATTTCAAGTAAATGTGTTTCTTTAAACTCTGTATACAGCAAAGAATCCTGGCAAAATTATCATGGTTTTGACAAAAATATTTGTGTTTAACCATCCAAGATATAGATGGATTTTTTTTTTTCATCAGAACAGGTTTGAAAAAAATTTAGCATCACTTGCTCACCAATGGATTCTCTGCAGTGAATGGGTGCCGTCAGAATGAGAATCCCAACAGCTGATAAAAACATCTCCAGTCCATCAATTATCATCTTATGATGCAAACATCTGCATGTTTGTACGAAACAAATCAATTTTTTAAGATTAACTTCTGGCTGATATATGAGACAGGGTTCCTACATATTTTCCTTTTTAAAATTCCATACTTTTGCAGACTCAAATTTCCAACCTCTCAGTAGATTTTCTGACCGAATTTAACATAAATGGTTCAAAAAGCATCATTTTCAGCTTTATATTTGTTATATAGCACAGCCATCTGTAATATTGTAATAATATCTGTAATAAAATATTCTTATTTTCTAAGTGACAACATAATGAGCCCCTAAAAATTTGTCTTTTCTACCTCTAATACCAAGGCCTAATGTTAAATTTAACACATCCTCTGTGGGGGCAGAGAAACCATGACATGAAATGTGCTAATAGCATAAAATTTGCCGAGTTGTTTTAAAATTTGGCTTTCATATTTCAAGGCCTTATGTCTCTTTAACACAGTCTGCGGTGGCCCAGAAACCACACTGCGAAATGGGCTGATGGCACAAAAGGTGGATCAATGTGCATTGCCCTATATGCTAAGTTTAACTGATTCTAGTGCACACATAAAAGTCTGTATATTTTTTATTTTTGCAAAAGTCCCTGAGGCTATGTAAAATGGTGCTAAGAAAATGGTGAGAAGAAAACCTAAATGCTTATAACCTATCAATCAAGACGATCATTAAAGAGTCACTAAACAGCTGCCATGAAACCTCACTTTTTGTACAATACATTTATTTTCATTAAATTCCTAATTTTCTATTATAAAAAAACTAAATAGGGTCAAAAGTCTGGAAACATAAATATTTTTCCATACTATGCTTTCTTCTTTCTATACTTTTCCAAACCCTGTAGGAACCCTGATACGTCCTCTATCCATAAAATTGTTATCTTGTCCACTGTCAGTGGATTTTAATGTATGAGAACAACAGAGGATGGACATTTTCACTGGTAGAAGTGTTATAATAGAGTATTTTGGCCAGAAGGGATGGTTAAAAGTTGTTAAATTATGGATTTGTCTCTCACAAACACACAGCTTTTTGCTTCACAAGACATTTAACTGATGGACTGGAGTTGCATGGATTACTTGTGGATTATTTTATTGTTTTTATCGGCAGTTTGGACTCTTATTCTGAAGGCACCCATTCGCTGTAGAGGATCCATTGGTGAGCAAGTTATGTAATGTTAAATTTCTCCAAATCTGTTATGATTAAAGGAGAAGTTCACTTCCAGAACAAAGATGTACAGATAATTTTCTCACCCACTTGTCATCCAAGATGTTCATGTCTTTCTTTCTTTAGCTGTAAAAAATAATGTTTTTTTGAGGAAAAATTTTCAGGATTTCTCTTCATATAGTGGACTTCTATGGTGCCCTGAGTTTGAACTTCCAAAATGCAGTTTAAATGTGGCTTCAAACAATCCCAGATGAGGAAGAAGGGTCTTATCAAGCAAAACTATATATATATATATATATATATATATATATATATATATATATATATATATATATATATATTACTATTTATATGCTTTATAACCATAAATGCTCATCTTTTGTCGGATCAAGAGAATCAGGGTACCTCAAAAAAACTCCCATTTCATTTTCTCCCTCAACATCAAGTGCCAATGGTGTTTGGTCTTCTTTGCATGTTCACTCTGCAAACACTAGGTCGGAACTTCTGCAATGATGTAGGATGATTTTGAAATGATTTTTGAAGTTGAAGGAGAAAATAAGATGGGAGTTTTTTGACAGGCTAACTGCCTTGAACCAAGTTCAGGCAGAGCAAGATAAGATGAGCCTTTGAGGTTAAAAAGTATATAAATTGTAATTTTTGCAAAGAAATAACCGATCTTTCGCTATAAGACCCTTCTTCCTCGGCGGGGATCATTTACAACCGTATTTGTGAGCGTTTAAAGCCATATTTAAACTACAATTTGGAAGTTCAAACTCAGGGCACCTTAGAAGTCCACTATATGGAGAAAAACCCTAAAATGTTTTCCTCAAAAAACATAATTTCTTTATGACTGAAGAAAGAAAGACATGCACATCTTGGCTGACAAAGGAGTGAGTACATTATCTGTAAATTTTTGTTTTGGAAGTGAACTTCTCCTTTAAGAAACACACTCAGCTACATCTTGGATGGTTGAGGGTGAGTAAATGTTCAGAGATGTTTTGTTGAACTATTCCTAAAATTAAAAAACTGTTGTTTTAAATAAATGCAATACATTTTGAACAGTAGTGTAAAGTGCTTGCACACAAACACACAGACACAAAAACTGTAATATATCAGAAAAAGTTTGATGCAATGTGTCTGAAAGATTAACAGTTTGACAGTATTCAAAAAAACTTGAAGCATTGCTTACCAAGGAAGCGGACAATGCGTCTCAGCAGCGGGTTGAAATAGCAGCAGTCAGCCGTAACAATTGTCTTCTCCTGTGTGGCCTCAGGTTTAGTGAAGAAGGATGCGAGCTCACCCACCAGAATCTGCAGCAGACAGACGCAAGAATGAGATTTCTCAGGTGCACATAGCTTACAGAGAACAGCGCTTAGGGGGGAACCACAATATTTTCCTTAAACTGATTAAACCGATTGCCAAACATACAAGGAAACATTTGTCACTGTCAAGACCGCTCGTGCTCCAATTACAGAATTTACAAGAATATCACGAGAATGAGAGAATCTCACTTTCAATCTTATACATGTATAAATGCTAAATGCACCAGCACAGCTGAGGTTATACATATGTTCAATATGGCCTAATGGGACTGCATTCATAAAACATGAGTGCTTGCAGATTGAAAGCAACATGTCATGCTTGATGTTTTTCAGCTTTGAGAACCATTTTCATGGTGTGGTGTAACCATTAAGTAAAAAGTAATTACATATTTTTTATACCTTTAAATCCTTTTGTTTTGTTGTTTAAATATGTATTTTATTTATTTATTTTTTTTTTTTTTTACAAACGTCCAAAATTAAGATTTTTAAAAAACATTTAATATATAATTAAAAAAGTATATAAATAATTTAAGTTTATATGATTTAAGACACTCATTGACACCCAATCATGAGGATTTTCAGAAATAATTTTTTTTTTTTTTTTTTTTTTTTTTTGCATGTTGGTTGCACCATCTGAATATGTTGGTCACGCCACATGACTGTGATTTGGTAAAGAAAATTGTACATTTTGATAAGCAGTGTAATAGTTTTTTCATTTCTAAGAAATAATCATAAAACATTTTTTTCATTATAATTCTATTTTTGGCTTTTCTTCATTATATCTGGACAGTATCACTTTTCTATGCTCTCCTAAAATATATAAATACATTGCAAAAAAAAAAAAAAAGGCTTAGCTTACTTAGCATTTTTGTCTTGTTTCTAGCCAAAATATTTAAAAATTCTTAAATAAAGATGCATTTACTAGATAAGCAAAATGACATAAGCTATTTAGACTTGTTTTAAGCAAAATGCACTTAACTTAGTTTTTTTCCCCTGGAAACAAGTAAAATTATCTGCCAGTGTTATTTGCAAGAGTTTTTACTTAATTTAACTTAGTTTAAGCAAACTGCACTCCCCCCCCCCTGGAAACAAAACTAAATATCTTATGTAATTTTACTTATCTAGTAAATTCACCTTAATTTAAGAATTTTTTGATCTTTTGACTATAAACAAAACAAAAATACTAAGTAAGATAAGCCTTTTTTGCAGTGTAAGTTTTAATTAAGAAATGTAGATGCAGTGTTTTCAAGTTATTGTATAAATGAAATGCATTTTCAGCAATTGGATTTAATGAAAAACAAATGATATGAATAGAAGACTGTACTTTTTTACCTCACTGCTGCTGGACAAGAAGAAAATACTTTAACTGCTTTTATAAAGATACAATTTGCTATGGAGTTCAGTGTCTAAGTTAGCTCCTGTGAAAAGGTTTGTGTGCTATCTCAAACAGCAGAAGTCTGGCACTGAATATCACTGAGACACTTCTTTAAGAGTTACTTAACCTAATTATAAAGTCTATTTAACTATTTAACCTCCAGAGACATGAAGATCCAGGTCAGTGTGTGGTAAAAGCGTTGCTTGTTATTATGCATTGTTTCCTGTGCTAATTCCTAATTTTTATGAGTTCACGAGTGCCACTCTAACCCACTCGCTGAGCGAAAATGGAAATTATTCAGGGACATAAAAGCCTGAGTTTCTGAGTGACCTTCAAATGTTTTGTGGTGTTGCATGAATGATATTTTGTGGGGCATGTTGTGGTGTTTTAAGGGCTCTTGTCTTGTGGTATAACAAAAAGGGTGAAAATAGACAGACAGAGGAAGGGAAAGCGAGTGGAGTAAAAGAAATGAATATTTCACTAGAACACCCTTGACATATCTAAAGCCCTCTGAAACTGCAATGTTGAAGCAGCAGTGATACTGGCAGTCATGATGCTTTCAAATCCTTAACACACATCACAATTACAACACACCTGCTCTGAAGAGTTTTAAAACTCTGGAAAAACTGACACACACACACACACACACACACACACACACACACACACACACACACACACACACACACACACACACACACACACACACACACACACACACACACACACACACACACACACACACACACACACACACACACACACACACACACACAAATACATTTGCAATGAATGCCTCAGTGTCAAACACTAAAGGAGCTCAAAGTACTCTTAGTCAGGTAGAGTTCACATTCACACAGATATATTAGGGTTGTTTTGGTTAGTTCTGTGTAAAATAAAGCAGAGTAAAAAAATATTCAATGGCTCAGTCATTAAAAAGGAATACTTCACTCTAAAATAATAAATCTGTAATTATTTCTTCACCCTTATGTAGGGATGTAACAATATCAAAATCTTGCGGTTTGATAATATCATGATATGAAGTCCATGATACAATATTATTGCGATTTTAAAGCTTAATTCTTATATCTAGTTCACTTTAAGAGTTTAAAATTAAGAGTTCTAACCCATATTCTTAACTAAGAAAAAGAAAAAGTGACTTGTACCTGAACTTTAAAAGGCACTCAACCCTCTTTTTATATATGGTATACTGTCTCAGTCAAAATTCCATTAACACTAGTGTTTTAGAAGCCAAACACTAGAAATCCCTCACTAGAAATCTAGTAAAAAAGGAAGCATATCTGGTGGCCGTTGCGTTCCCAAATGTGCTCTAAACAAACAAGTTCACTGCATTTACTGTGAATTGAGCCGTTCTGAGAAACGCATAACACCGGATAATAAACTGATCGTTTTATATCATCAAGTGACCATGATAATATCGAGACAGTTTTGCTATCGCAATACCACGATATTGATAATACCACTATATCCCTACCCTCATGCCATTCCAAAGATTCTTTCCTTGTTTCTTCACTTGAAAGAGATATTTTGAATTTAGACTGCAGTAACATTACCCATTCAAACTGCTAGATGTCAGCAATTCATACTGCATTTTTATGCTTTTATTTTGACGGAAACAACGGTAAAGCTTTTATTTTGACGGAAAACTCCAGCTTCAGTGAAAACAGGCTTAGAAAAATGTCTCTCACTACAAATTGAAATAAAGCATACCTGGTGGCTGTTGCGTTCCCAAACGTGTGTAAACTCACAGCACAAGCAATAAATAAGTTCACTGCATTCACTGTGAACTGAGCCGTTATGAGGCACAGAAAACACCGGATTACAAACTGATCGCCTGAAAGAAGTGCGTGCTTTTCTTTGAAACGTGCAAACTTGTTGAAGGGATTAATCCATATTGTGTTTTTGGTTTTAGTTCGTTTGACAGATACTGTGCCAAAGCATAATGGCCCAAAACACAACTTTAAAGACCTTTAATGCTAGAATACAAAGTTTAATTATTTTTAAAAACTACACTTTTGCCCTGAAGACCTTTTGTTTTATATCATCATGTGACCACGATAATATCTAGACTATTTTGCTATCGCAATACCACGATATTGATAATACAGCTATATCCTCATACCATTCCAAACTCATAAGATTTTCCTTTTTTTAATCAAGCATTTTGCTGTATTTTTGGCAAGGATAATGAGAATGAATCTGATAAAGCTGCAAGACATGCTCAGTGTTCAGCACCAGCAGCAAACCCCCAAGGTCACACTATCCTCACTAAACAGAGATAGAGCTGTCATTGTCATGTCATATAAATTAAGACATAAGGTTTAACTGTAGCTGGAGAGGACAAAAAAACATGGTGTTTAGAGCGGATTAATGGAAGCTGTTGCAGTGAAGTGCTTACATGTTTAATTGATGAAACGGCTCTGCTGACTATGAGGACTTTGAGGGAAAGACAGACGGAGGGAGGGATGGGGACAAGGAGTTCAAAGCAAAAGGAAATAGAGAGAGAAAGATCGATAATGAAATCAACCCAAGAAAGGGGAGAAATAAAAGAGGAAAGAGAGATGATGGCTGAATGGAACAGCAGAGATGTCTGTTTTTTGAGGAAATCATATAGTGTGTGAACATTGTAGACACACGTTTCGTGGCGGCTGGGAATGCTGTCAAATCAAAAGCTTCTCGTAGAAAAGTAGAGCAGCAAAAAGTGCAGGCACTTAGTGATGTCAAAAACTCTCTGCGGTTTATAGTGGGTGTCAGCCTGTCGGTCAAAAAATAAACCACACAAACACTTCAGAACGCCTTGAGGTGTTGAGAAAACAAAGAGAATCACAAAGAAGCACTGGAAATCACAGAACCAAATCAACAACATTACAATATGAAACTAATCATGTATAATCAAACACACTACTACATTTTAAATGATTTTTATGCTCATTAAGGCTGCATTTATTTGATAAAAAAATACAGTAATAACAGTAATATTCTGAAATATTATTACAATTTAAATGTGCAGTTTTCTATTTTAATATATTTTATTATTTTTTAGACTGACCTTACCCAAGATTTTTGAATGGTAGTGTATCACAGTTTCCACTAAATATTAAGCAGCAAAAACTGCTCTTTAAATGTTTCTCGAGCACCAAGTTAGAATATTAGAATGATTTCTGAAGGATCATGTGACAAAATGATGCTAAAAATTCTGGAATAAATAATTTTTTAAAGATATATTTGATTAAATAAATGCAGCCTTAGTGAGTGCAACACAAACAATAAAACATCTTAATTATTCCTAACTTTTGACTGGTAGTGAACATTTACATATTATATATAAAAATAAAATATGTGACTCTGGACCACAAAACTATTTTTTTTTAAATTGAGATTTATACATCATATGAAAGCTGAATAAACCGGCTTTCCATTGATATATGGTTTGTTAGGACAATAAGACAATAATTGGCCGAGATACAACTATTTGAAAATCTGGAATTTGAGGGTGCAAAAAAATCTAAATACTGAGAAAATTGCCTTTCAATTTGTCCTTATAAAGTTCTTAGCAATTCATATTACTAATCGAAAATTAAGTTTTGATATATTTGCAGCAGGAAATTTACAAAATATCTTCATCAAACATGAAATGTTTATTAATATCCTTATGATTTTTGTCAAAAAAAAAATTATATATATAATATATATATATATTTTGACCCATACAATGTTTTGTTGGCTATTGCTACAACTATACCTGTTCACTTAAGACGGGTTTTGTGGTCCAGGGTCACGTACACTGGTATGTTTACCGCAGTTCTGTGTTACTATAACCTAAATGCATGTATCAAGGGAAGTCTTAAGATGACCAAAGATGGGATGGCATTTTTACATCAGATGGGATGCCAGCAGCACTTGAACCACCAACTGTTATTTTACCCAGAAAGTTGGCAAAAGGGTCTAAATCCATAATGAAGGTGTAGCAGGCAGCCAGAAGCTTTGTGCACAAGGACAAAATTAACTTTAATTACGGCATTTGACAAAGGTCAAATTAAATGAGGAGAAGCATTGTGAAAATACAGCTTACAGAAATTAAATTTCTCAGAGGAAGCCAACAAACAGGAGGTAATTTGCTCTGTAATTTTTACTGCGGTTGTACAAGGAAAACACAGACATGCTGGATTAAGTCTTAAAGTATGTCTGCCAAATTTACACTACCGTTTATGAGAAAATTTGGAATAGTCTGAATAGCTCTTAAAAAACAACCAAAAAATGTCAGTGACTTTACTGAAAGGCCAGCATAAACACAGCTATGATTTTAACACTGTCTTAAGAACTAATCGGACCCAAGTGGAAACCAGATTTAATTTTCAGATTCAAATTAGTCCAGTTTAGTTTTTTATGTAAATGAATAATTCACCCAAACTAAAAAATTTGCAGAAAATGTACTCATCCAAGATTTTGCTTTTTCATCAAAACAGATTTAAAGAAATTTAGCATTACATCACATGCTCACCAATGAATCCACTGCAGTGAATGGGCGCCATCAGAATGAGAGTCCAATCAGCTGATAAACACACCAGTACATTAATCTACATGATTCCACATCAATTCATGTATTTTGAAGTGAAAAGCTGCTTGCTTAAAGGAAACAAATCCATCATTAAAGGCATGCACTGAAGTGATCTGTCGCGCATGTCTCCCTAGACTTCGAATAACGCCACTCATTTTTTACAAAGTGCAGAGAGATTGTGGGTACAACGGCTAGTCAAAATGGTAATTGCTTGTGCTTATCCTGATTGTTGAAACTAAAATATTACATTTGCTTTTCACCTTTAAAATTTTTGAGCCTGATTTATGGAGTTATTATGTGCCAAAATTAAACAATCAAATACAGCGTTTTGCAAACAAACACAATCTGCTTTGCAAAGAAAAAAACCCCGCTGTATTTATTTGTTTAATTTTGGCACATAAATAACTCCATACTGATTGACTAAAGTTACGGTTGCTTGCTTTTTGTCACGCACTGGCTGTTGTAAACACGCTCAAGACAGTTAGACATTGCAGTGAATCAGAGGTAAAAAAAAATTATATAAATACAGTTCAGTTTCTTGCACAGACCGATTGTTTCCTGTTTTAAGACCTCAATGTATCGTCACGAGCTGTGGGGTTTAATTTGGTTTTGTCTGTCTATGTTTTTTTTACTCTCAAAACCGTGGGTCCCATTGACTGCCATTATATGACAGACTGCAATGGTTGAGTTAAAAATCTTTGTTTGTGTTCTACTGAAGAAACAAAGTCACCTACATCCTGGATGCCCTTGGAGTAAGCAGATAAACATCACATTTTCATTTTTGGGTGAACTATCCATTTCTTAATTTTTTTTTAAGATTTATTTTTTTGCCATTTTTTAAAATTTTGACGGCATCCATTCATTGCAGAGGATTCTTTGGTGAGCAAGTAATGTAATGCTAAATTTATTCAAATCTGTTCAGATGAAGAAACTAACTCTTCTATGTCTTTGATGGCCTGAAGGTGCACATATTTTTAGCAAATTTTTATTTTTGGGTCAACTATTCCTTTTTTTGAAGGAATAGTTTATGACCAAAAAACTTAGCAGTTTATGTAACTATCCACAGATTAAAATCAATATGAATTTCCAAGTTGGTTATTTTTGTGCTGTTGTACCTTTTTTGGCTGGTTATCCAAGGAAACCTTGCTGGTTAAGGAGCCTGGTAAGAACCCCAGCACATTAGTCCTCTATGCTGATAACCAACATCAGCATCCTGTGATGATTTATCTTTTCTCCAGGGTGTTGCACCTGGAACAATCATGGTTTATGAACAGGACAGTAGCACACCACCAACAGTGCTGGACATTTCACCGGCAGCGCAGTGCCCCAGGCGTTGGCCCACTTTTCCTCTGCCAAACCAATTCTCTCGGTGAAGTGGGTACTTATAATATACTGTCCAGTCCATAGTGACATAGAACAATATTAATAATTCATCATACATCATGTGCCTTAAAGGGGATGCTTGGAAAAGGAGCAAGGTCATCCTTTTTAGAGGGAAAATAGCAGCTTCATAAAAAAACTGAAATTTAAGTTGCTGCTCATGAAATGTCATTTCCAGTTCCAAAACTCTCATTTCACATTTGTTCTTCCACACATTTCCTTGTTCACACTAAAAAAGCAGAAGCATCATCCTTCTACTACTAATACTCTCCCTTGTGTTCGAAAGGGAAAAATAAGTAATTCTTGTTTGGAGCAGCATGAGGATGAATTACATTTGAGGTCAAAAGTTTACACCCCCCCTTTTTTTTAATCAAAATAAGAGGAATCATACAAAATGCATGTTACTGTTTATTTAGTATTGACCGGAATGATGTTAAAACACCATGAAAAGATGTTTACGTAGTCCACATGAGAAAATAATAGTTCAATTTATAAAAATGACCCGGTTCAAACATTTTTTAAACAAGGGGTTTGCATCCCCTTGATTCTTAATACTGTGTTGTTACCGGAATGATCCACAGCTGTGTTTTTTAAAAAGTTTTCACCCACCAGCTCTTAATGCATCATTTTCCCTTCTGGAGCATCAGTGAGCTTTTAAAACTTCTGTAATATTTGCGTATGAGTCCCTCAGTTGTCCTTAGTGTACAAAGCTCAAAATCATACAGTCATTAATGGAAAGGGTTCAAATACACAAAAATGCTGGAAAACCAAAGAATTTGTGGGACCTGAAGGATTTTTCTGAAGAACAGCAGGCAGTTTAACTGTTCAGGACAAACAAGGGACTTATGAACTATCAACTATCACAAAAAAAAAAACAAAAACTGACAGCTGTGGATCATTCAGGTAACAACACAGTATTAAGAATCAAGGGGATCTAAACTTTTGAACGGTGTTATTTTATATTTAATTTAGTTATTTTTTCTTGTGGACTATATGTAAACATCTTTTATATGAAATATCTTATTCAGGTCATTACTAAATAAACAATAACATGCATTTTGTATGATTGCTCTTATTTAATATTTTGCAAATTCTGAATGGGATATGCAAACTTTAACTATAATGATGACAAATTGGACATGAGGTTATTCAAAAATGATGCACCACTCAAACACACACACAGTAACAGTTTGCTCAGCTGACTTTCCAGTTCTCTCTGAGACTGACAGTCTGCTTATGATCTTATCTGGGTGACATGCTTGAGGATACAGGCGAATATCTGTTGTCATAGCGTTTCCATGGCATCAGTATGGCAGCTGATGCACTCATGCTCTTGCTAATCCAATACAGATCACAAATAGACAGAAGCACATCACAGATCACATTCATTTCCACATGCTGTCAGCCAGATTTTTAGCTGTCATTTGATTACTGCAAACAGAGATATCAGTACCAGTGTGTTAGCCTTGATCTCTTCTGTCCATAATGTGTGTCCACTGTTCTATTTCTTTCATCTAGTCGTTCTTTTCTTTTGCCCTTTTTGTGGTCTTCACACTCTGTCATCTTTGATTTCTGGGATTTGTCCTTCTGTTTTTCTGCGGGCATCTCTCCAAGTACCGTATAGGGAAACTGGGTTAGCATCATCCCTCTATCTCTCTCTACCCACCACCAGTTCCTCTCTAATGTCTTCATTTCTCATGCTCTTCTTTAAAGTCAACATGAAATCAAATTTGACCCCATTTACTTTCCTAAAGCATCTTTTTAGCCCCATTGTAGATGATTCATCAGTGCGCATTACTGCGAGGAAAAACAAATTCATTTGTCAAAATGCAATAACTTGGTCTCCTTTGAAATGATTTTTCTTGGTGACGTCATGGCTAAAATACGCAGAGAGTGCTGTCTGTTAGCATTCCCATCTCAGTGGAAGTTGCTTGGCTGGCGCAGGACCACCTGGAAGTGTATGTTTCAAAATCTGCCAAATTCTGGGTGCTTAGATCTGCAGCCAGGTTGTTTTGAGCCATAAATGCCAAGTGACTATTCACTTTGCAGCTGCAGGAAAATTACATCATGACTGGCAACACGGATTGGCTGATGGCGCCACAAGAATTCACGCAAATCCTTAATTAATGACTATCCATTAAAGGCAGCAGACAGCATTTTACACCAAAAACAAACAGGGTAGTGGTGAAAAATATGCTTTAGTATAACTAAATATTTTACAGAAGGTTCAAACGCTCACTGATGCTCCAGAAGGAAGAACAGGGCATTAAGAGCCGGGGTGAAAACTTTTGGAAATGTAGAAGTGTTTTTTCTTATTTTGCCTAAATATCACATTTTTTCATTTAGTAATGCCCTTTAGAGGCTACAGAAGATAGTTACATGTTTCCCAGAAGACAAAATAAGTTAAATTTATGATATTCAAATTCAAAAAGCTCTTAATGGGTAAGGGTAAATATTGGAAATTGGAAAAGTTGCTGCTTAAGTTTTTATAATAGCAATTTGCAAATACTCCAGAATGTTATGAAGAGTGATCAGATGAATTGCATAGTCCTTCTTTGCCATGAAAATTAACTTAATCCCCAAAATAACTTTCATTGCTGTCATTAAAGGACATGCTGAGATCATTTCAGTAATCGTCTTGTTAACTCAGGTGAGAATGTTGACGAGCACAAGGCTGGAGATCATTATGTCAGGCTGATTGGGTTAGAATTAGTGATGCGCGGATGGCGGTTATATCCGCGGGCGCTGCGGATAATCCGCGGGTCGGGTGGGTCGGGTAATAAAAAAATGCATTCTGATTATTTGCGGGTGGGTCGCGGGTGGATGAGATAAATCAATAATGATGCAAATATTAACTACATTTTCTAAAACTTGAACGTGTTTTAAATATGTTTTTCATCAGGCAGAGACGATTTCATTTGTGTGCGTGTGTGTGTTTGCCTGTTCTAAGTTTTTGGTGACAGAAACGTTGACATTCCATATAAAGTTTGAAGGGAGTTATGCCTGTGCTAATGCTATTGAGCACGGTAATGCAGCGGTGTAGTGCATTGGTCGCTTTGCGTTTACCCACGTCTCTGATGCGCATCATTCAGAAGTGTCCTGCATTAGCCAAAATCATGACAGTCCAACACATGAATAGCTAATTCAGTCGCATGTTAATAAATTGAAATATTCCCTAAAAACACCCAGTAAAGACAGTGATGTGGTCAGGACCGTGGCGCCGGCTTCTTTTGAAATATATTTGACGATTTTGCCTGATGCGTCCATGCTGCCTGTTCATTCTTACGCGAAAGCATGTCAGGCTAGGCGCGCAGTGGTAGGCTATAATTATTATTGATTATTTATTTGAATCAGTAGATTATAATGAAAACAATACCTTAAACATGAAAAGAAGCAGATTTTTACGCTCAGACCTTTCTTAAACTGGTGAACCCCTGTAAACTTCAGTCCAAGCATGCGTTCAAATACTAAGTTCAGAGCGGCTCTAATAGAGAGAAAACCCGACCGATTTCGTCAGAGATTGCGGAGAGTCGCATCCAGATGTCAGTTAATGTTATTCTTTTCTGCATGGATTTGGCTTAAAATCATGAGTGATAAACGTATAAGTGTGCAGCGATTTGCAGATCAGCTGAATCAATCTGCTGTTAACATGAACCATCAATTTATCATATCATCATGCAAAACTAAGAATTACAATAAGTGTAATATGACGATCGGGTGCGGGTCGGGTGCGGTTATCTAAATCAGAGAAAAATATAGGTGCGGGTGGGTGGCGGGCGGATAATTTATTTGAAGCTGCGGATTCGGGTGACGATTGAGCCCATCCGCGCATCTCTAGTTAGAATGGCAGACTTGACATGTTAAAAGGAGGGAGATGCTTGAAATCATTGTTCTTCCATTGTTAACCATGGTGACCTGCAAAGAAACGCGTGCAGCCATCATTGCGTTACATAAAATTGGCTTCACAGGCAAGGATATTGTGGCTACAAAGATTGCACCTAAATCAACAATTTATAGGATCATCAAGAACTTCAAGGAATAAGGTTCAATTCTTGTTAAGAAGGCTTCAGGGCATCCAAGAAAGTCCAACAAGCGCCAGGATCGTCTCCTAAAGAGGATTCAGCTGCGGGATCGGAGTGCCACCAGTGCAGAGCTTGCTCAGGAATGGCAGCAAGCAGGTGTGAGCGCATCTGCACGCACAGTGAGGCCAAGACTTTTGGAAGATGGCCTGGTGTCAAGAAGGGCAGCAAAGAAGCCACTTCTCTCCAAAAAAAACATCAGGGATAGATTGATCTTCTGCAAAAAGTGGCGAATGGACTGCTGAGGACTGGGGCAAAGTCATATTCTCCGATGAAGCCTCTTTCCGATTGTTTGGGGCATCTGGAAAAAGGCTTGTCCGGAGAAGAAAAGGTGAGCGCTACCATCAGTCCTGTGTCATGCCAACAGTAAAGCATCCTGAGACCATTCATGTGTGGGGTTGCTTCTCATCCAAGGGAGTGGGCTCACTCACAATTTTGCCCAAAAACACAGCCATGAATAAAGAATGGTACCAAAACACCCTCCAACAGCAACTTCTTCCAACAATCCAACAACAGTTTGGTGAAGTACAATGCATTTTCCAGCACGATGGAGCACCGTGCCATAAGGCAAAAGTGATAACTAAGTGGCTCGGGGACCAAAACGTTGACATTTTGGGTCCATGGCCTGGAAACTCCCCAGATCTCAAAACTTGTGGTCAATCCTCAAGAGGCGGGTTGACAAACAAAAACCCACTAATTCTGACAAACTCCAACAAGTGATTATGAAAGAATGGGTTGCTATCAGTCAGGATTTGGCCCAGAAGTTGATTGAGAGCATGCCCAGTCGAATTGCAGAGGTCCTGAAAAAGTAGGGCCAACACTGCAAATACTGACTCTTTGCATAAATGTCATGTAATTGTCGATAAAAGCCTTTGAAACGAATGAAGTGCTTGTAATTATATTTCAGTATATCACAGAAACAACTGAAACAAAGATCTAAAAGCAGTTTAGCAGAAAACTTTGTGAAAACTAATATTTGTGTCATTCTCAAAACTTTTGGCCACGACTGTACACGATTATGATTTAGTTTCGTTTTCTGGAAATAAATAAACTAGCATTTCATATATTTTACTCTAACTATTGTTGAATAAAATAAATTTTGGGGTTGGCAAGGCTACATCTATTTGATCAAAAATGCATTAAAAATGCATTTTTGTAACAATTAAAACATTTTAATCCATTTATAGTTGTACGTCCTTGCTGATTAAAATGTATTAAAATAAAATATTAATAAAAACATGTTATAGAATCCAAACGTTTGAACTATTATTTAAAATTTTAACTTTAAAATTCCATTAAGCTTCTTATTTTAATGGACATTTAGTTATTTTTTTTCTCTGTGCAAACATTTTTAATGCTAATTTACGTCATTAAATTGATAGTTCACCCAAAAAATTTAAATTCTGTCATTAATTACTCCCCCTCATGTCACTCCAAACCTGTAAGACCTTTGTTCATCTTCGAAACACATTTCAGATTAAATCTGAGAGCTTTTTGACCCTGTACGGACAGTTACTAAATTCTCAGCGAATAGCGGCCAAATACTCCCACATACTCCCCCCTAAACGTCCAGCCAATATTTATATCCGTTGCTCACTCTCTATATCTTTGTCATGGTTAGCTTACCCTGCAGAACATTCATGGTCACAAATAAAAAAAATAACAATTTTATTTGTTTGTTTGTTCTTGAATTCCCCTTGGGAATCAATAAAGTATCTATCTTGTCCTTGCATGATGCTTGAAATTTCCATCCAATCACAAAGCTCTTTCTAGAATGCTCTTAGTTCTATAGCTCCTTACAAAATTAATGAAAGTGCTGTGGTTTTCCAGTGGTTGAATGGCTTGTTGTATTAGATAGATAGATAGATAGATAGATAGATAGATAGATAGATAGATAGATAGATAGATAGATAGATAGATAGATAGATAGATAGATAGATAGATAGATAGATAGATAGATAGATAGATAGACAGATAGATAGATAGATAGATAGATAGATAGACAGATAGACAGATAGACAGATATACAGATAGAGAGATAGATAGATAGATAGACAGACAGACAGACAGACAGATAGATAGATAGATAGATAGACAGATAGATAGATAGACAGATAGACAGATAGACAGATATACAGATAGAGAGATAGACAGATAGACAGATAGATAGATAGATAGATAGATAGATAGATAGATAGATAGATAGATAGATAGATAGATAGATAGATAGATAGATAGATAGATAGATAGATAGATAGATAGATAGATAGATAGATACTTTATTGGTCCCCAAAGGGAAATTCATCCAACTATCCATAGTTCCTTTTCCCAAATGTATATAAATGTTATATTTCAGCTTCTGTTTATTAATGGAAAACCCATATAAGCTTTAAACCTACACTTTATTGTCAATAATGTGCATTTTTCTAGTGTCATTTAGTGGTCAGGGTTCATATTTCCGGTAAGTCCTTCCAAAATGCGTAGACACAAAGAAACAAAAAGAAACATAACATAATCTGGGTATTCATTCAGAGTAAAAAAAAAAATAGTGTTATATTAAAACCCCTGGTCTTATGGGTTTGAAACAACATGAGGGTGAGTAAAAAATGACAGAATTTTCATTTTGGATGAGAGATCATTTTATTTGCCAAAAACGTTAGTCCTTCTGTTCTATTTTGAAATCAAGCATATATTTTCATGGTGCACACTTCCTGCTTTCTTGCTACCTAGCAACCTTGAAGAATTGTCCTTCCTTTATGCTTTTCATGGGAAGGTCACAGCGGTGCACGATGCTGGTGTTAAGCAATGTGTTCAAGTCCTGACACAAGTCATGCGAAAGGACCTTCATTTTCTCCATGTTTCATATTTCCATCAACAAATATGGGTCCTGCTTCTCTTTTTACTCCAGCACATCTCTCGCTCCATGCCCACATGGCCAACTCCCAGTGTTCCCAAGGCAGAGTAGGAGTGTTAAACAAAAGCTGATGCCTTAATCTAAGGCTTACTAAGATTAGGCTGTGGATCGTCTCTGCAGAGAGAGGTTAAACACATCCTCTGGGCATTGGTGTACACTTACAAGAGCTGAGTGCGGATGACACGGATCTCAATGAGAATATCATATTTAGTGTGTCTCTCTCTCTCTCTTCCTCATTTCTCTTTTACACCTATCCTCCATCAATGCTTTCTATTTCTCTGCCTCCCTCGAACACTTATGAAAAATGGATTGATGCAGCCATGTTAAATCTCATCCAATTTTTTATGTGTTTCTATAAAAACTGTTGTAATTATTAATGGATAGACCGTAAAAAAAGATACTGTAAAAACCTGTTCATTAGTAAGTTTGTTTACATATGGTGAAAAACAATAATAACTCTAACAGGACAGTTCTTGTAATATTACAGAAAATTTTCCAGTTTTGGAAAAGAACAAGTCAGAAATTTACAGTTAAAAATCATAAACTGACATTTGAATTCCCTATATGATAGCTCATATTTAATGCGATTTTTAAAATTTTTGTCATGTAAATTCAAGTTGTTACATCTTATGCTGTCAAATTAATGTTTATTGCAATATTTTAGTGTCAAGTGTGTCTCTTTACCTGATAGTTGTCAGTATATTAGAAAGGCTGATTTTGTACTTCATTAGGTTTATATATTATCATTACATCAGTAATGAAAAACACGTTTTTAATAGTAAATTTAAAGGGATAGTTCACCCAAAAATGAAAATTACCCTGTGATTTACTCATCCTCAAGCCATCTTAGGTGTATATGACTTTCTTCATTCAGATGAATACAATCAGAGACGTATTAAAAGATGTCTTGGCTCTTCTAAGATTTATAATGGTGGTGAATGGGCGTTGAGATTTTGAAGCCCAAAAAAGTTGATCCATCCATCATAAAAAGTGCTCCATTTGTGTAAAAAAAATTCATATTTAAAACTTTAAAAATCATAATCTCTAGCTTCCGCTAACTGAAACTAGAGATTATGGTTTATAAAGTTTTAAATATGGATATTTCTCTTTCACAAACTCATTGATTTGCTTCAGAAGGCCTTTAATAAGACACTGGAGCTGTGTGGAATATTTTTATGATGGATGGATGCACGATAATAAGACGATGTATTAGAGGCATCATTGTGGAAAAAATATTTCTCAGCTTTTATTTACATTTGAACAAAAAGTGGCATGTCCAAAATTATTCATACCCTTTGCAAACTGTCACAGTCTATGGGAAAATCCAAAGTTCTATACCATTCCAAATAGTCCAAGATGTTCTAAAGCATCCTAATTACCCTGATTTATTGGGAACAGCTGTTTTAATCATCTCAACAGGTGAAAAGCAGAAGCTCTCTGCTGTTGGTTTGTGGACAGTCATGGCTAAGACAAAGGAGCTCACTGAGGACCTGCGGCTGCGCATTGTGGCTGTTCACAAGTCAGGAAAGGGTTATAAGACCATATCTAAATGTTTTGAAGTTCCAGTGGCTACAGTGCAAAGTATTATTAAAAAATACAAGATGTTCTGCACTGTGAAAAATCTCAGAGGACGTGGTCGGAAGTCAAAAGTGACACCTGTGCTGGCCAGGAGGATAGAGGTAGAAAAGAGAGGTAAAAAAAGAATCCAAGGATCACCACCAAGGCCATCCTGATGAATCTGGGCTCTGCTGGTGGCAACATCTCAAGGCAGACAGTCCAACAGACACTGCACACCACTGGGTTCCACAGACGCAGACCAAGGAGGACACCACATCTCCAGATAAGGCACACAAAAGCCCGCTTGGCCTTTGCAAATGCTCATCTGGACAAAGAAGAAGACTTCTGGTCTTCTGTTTTATGGTCAGATGAAATAAAAAATGAATTGTTTGTCCACAATGATGTAGCTTTCATTTGGCGTAAAAAAGGAGAAGCCTTCAACCCTAAGAACACCATCCCCACTGTCAAACATGGTGGTGGGAACCTAATGTTTTGGGGGTTATTTTTCAGCTGGTGGACCAGGGAACCTAATCACAGTAAACAGCACCATGAAAAAGGAGCAATACATCAAAATTCTCAACTACAACATCAGGCAGTCTGCAGAGAAACTTGGCCTTGGGCACCAGTGGACATTTCAGCATGACAACGACCCAAAACACAGCAAAAGTGGTGAAGAAATGGTTAGCAGACAAAAACATTAATGTTTTGCAGGGCCCAGCCAAGTCCTGACTTAAATCTAATTGAGAATCAGTGGAGGGAGCTAAAGATCAGGGAGACCCTCCAACCTGAATGAGTTAGAGCTCATCGCTAAAGATGAATGGGCAAAGATACCAGTGGAGACATTCAAAAAGCTGGTCAGCAATTATAGAAAGCGTTTGATTGTTGTATTAGCCAATAAACGCTTTTCTATTGATTATTGAGAAGGGTATGAATAATTTTGGATATGCCACTTTTTGTTCAAATGTAAATAAAAGATTGAGTGATATTTTTTTTTACCACAAGGATGCCTCTTGTACATCGTCTTATTATCTCTTCTTATAACAAAAATACTAGCTGGTTGAATAAAAATAACTTTAAGTCAGATTTTGCCAGGGGTATGAATAATTTCAGGCTTGACTTTATGTATTTCTCCTTTTAAAGTTTATTATAAGAGCATCAACCACTCTCACAATAACAGTTATAAAACAATTAGTTCTTGCACTCAGATTTAATTGGACAAGCAGTACTGAGACATTTTCTGACTGTCTTTGCTCCCAGTGTTCCAGACAAGAGCATGTGAGGATACAACATGGTTTCTTGTTTGATATTGCTTAAATAAATATGTCTCTCTCTCTCTTTCTCCACTATATCTCTCCACTAGCGTCCTCAGACGAACAGAATGAGGTCACAGAAACACACTTATGGCAAACCCACAGCACTGGAATATAGGAGCACATGGTCCTCAAACATCCATTATGAATGGAGAATTGTGACATTAGCCAGCTGCAGACTCTAACTGCATGATGCTGTATATATCTCTGCTGGGCCAGAGCCCACTTCAGATCAAACACACAGCTTCCATATTTACCAGAAAAACAGGCTGCCAAAAACTCATAGAAGAGCATGTATAATTGAAGATGTATTTGTCAGTGCTCGTAGATTTCATTAAAGCACCATTAATGGTCTAGTTTCACCCACCCTCATGTTGTTCAAAAGCTGCATGATGTTACTGGTTCCATGAAAAACACACAAAAAACACTTTTTCACATTGATTTTTTCATGGAGGTTTGGTTTTAAGTGGTTGTTTACTGGCACAAAGCGCTGAAGGTTAATGCTTGAGGGTTTATTCAATTACTAGCCCCAAGTATGAGCAATAATAACAGCGATGTTTGGATCAACAAACTAATAACACAAAGCACAAACAGTTTTTAAATGAAAGAAATTGAACAGTTACATACTTGTATAACCTTAGCATAGATCATTGAATCTGATTAGACCCTTAGCATCTCACTCAAAGATGACCAAAGAGTTTAGATATTTTTCCTATTTAAAACTTGACTCTTCTGTAGTTACATCGTGCACTAAGACTGAAAGAAAAAGAAAAGTTGTGATTTTCTACTCTTATTCAGCGTAATAATCAAGGAACTTTGCTGCGGTACCATGGGTGCAGCAGGTGCAATGATATTATGCAGCGCCTGAAAATAGTCCTCAGCTAGGTAACTTCCAACGTGACCGGCATTAAGTTTGTGTTAAATACCTAGTTCTGCCATGAAACTCTAGATGACGCAGGCTCACGGGTTGTTAACATAACTGAGGATATCACAAAGTTATATGACTTGGCACAAGCTGATTGGTTCATGTTGCATACACAACCAATGAGCTTGGAGCTTGGAGCTATTTAAATGGCTGGTAGCATTCACTTGGGCATTTTGCAGCATGCTTTCAGAGTTCCTCTGAAACCCTCCATCTTCCCCAGCTCCACCTGTATAGATCAGCTACGGGTTATTTTATGCTATTTGTGCAGCAGCAGTATGTCTTGAATACTCACAGCACCATATGCTTTGGCAGTAGCAAGTTCCTTGCTTGCAGCAGCAGCAATAATCTACAACTACAGCAATAACCAACAGCAGCAGCAATTCAGCAGCAGGAGTGTAGCATATCTATTCCGTCAAGAAGTTTCATGACAGAACTAAGTTAGCCTATTTTCAGGCACTGTGTAATATCATTGCTCCTTGATTAGCCATATCGGCCTAGAAAATCGCAACTTCTCATTTTTTCGTCGGTCTTAGTACACGATGTAACTACAGAAGAGTCAAGTTTTAAATAGGAAAAATATCGAAACTCTATGGTCATTTTGGAGCGAGATGCTAACGGTCTAATCAGATTCAATGATCTATGCTAAACTATGCTAAAAGTGCTACCGCCATACCCGGAAATCGGTTGAATGGATTCAAAAATGGTAAAACTCAACTGTTTAACTTTAGGGGAGTTGGAAATTTCAAAAATAGTGGCGTGTTTCTTTAAAGTACAAAGTGAGCTTCAAATGGATATTCACAGCAACATCAAGGAACAAATACTTATGTAACTTGTGAAAATTTTGTTCTATCAGTATTTTTGGTTGTGGTGTGGGTTTGTGAAGGTTTGTAAGGACCTTTTTCATACAACCTCTTCTAGACTCATTATATAATACTTGATACCTTCAACATCACTAGTCATAACTGTTATCCTTATTCCAGTCCAGCATTTTACAATCTCACTTCTAACGCACTTCATGTTAGACAAATCTTAGACATGTTCTTATGTTTTTTATCTAAATTAAGCATTAAATGTTCATTTCCCACCTACTCTTCCACTCTTACCAGGCTGTTTTCACTATTGCTCCTTCAAAATTCCTCTGCTAACTGTCTGCATTATGATTCATTTCATTTACTTCACTCTCCATCAGGGCTCATCAGGATGTGGCAGGTTGCTGAATAAACAGATGGGTTTTCATGTTAATGTGCTCCCGTTTGCGACTGCAACACTGTGACGGCTTTGTAACGAATTTCTTTTATTTCTTCCAATAAAAGTCCTTGACAATAAAGCTGTAGGCTTATGCATTATTTTCCAAGCCTTCTGAAATCATATTATATCTTTGTGTATGAAATTTAAGTCCTCCATTGTACACAGCAGCACCAAAATCTTAATATTGATTTGATTTCAACAGCAACTGGTCAGAGACACATAAAAATCAATTAGGTTTGAAGTGAGTCCAAACACGATGTTTTTGTGATGCACCATATTTAAACACAACTGAAATTTAAAAGCTACTACAAAAGTTAACATTCAAAGTCATTACACTACTTTTACAGTAATATTTTAGTTATATTTGGAGCTTAACAGCCTTATTCTTACTGTATGGAAAAGAGCAGCCTGGACATTCAGCCAAATATCTCTTGACTTTTTTTTTTTACTTTTTTGCTTTTAAAAATTTTTAAGGCATTGTAAACAGAATTTCACTCCTCCATGTTAAACTATCTCTACTGAAATGGAGCTGACCTCGATCCAGCACTCAGTGGGAACACTCCACTCATTAGGGAACACAAACGTCTGTGACTGCTGTGAATTAGAGAGCCACTTGACATCTTCAGATGTGGAGAGGCAGCATGTCTCAATAATTAAGCCCTTCAGCGGGGTTCAAACACGTGTTTATAGCAGCCTTGTTTAAGGCGCCAGAACTGACGGGAGAGTTTTTCCTTTTCACTATCACCGTTTCCAGATTTTACTCTCAGCAAAAGATAGAAACCTCTAACCACCCACACACACTCCAAGAACCCACACATTCATACACGTGCGCACACACGCACACAGGGCGTGCAAACGCTCACTATCCTCAAGACAAAGAAAAAAGGCAGTTATGCACAAAGAGAGCATGCTCACACACATGCACACAGTGTTCCTACAGAAATACATTCATCTGTGGATGAAAGAGAAGAAATGTCCAGACCATGTTTCACTTCAACATCAAAAATAATAAGTCATGAAATGAAAAATCAAGTTCTCTTTGATCTTTTGACATATAAAAGGACATTGTACTACAAATCTAAAATCAGCTTTTATTGAAACCAAGCTTCGTCTTATATTTCACTGTGACATCATAGTGTGATTAAAGACTTGCAGAAGATCAACACCTATTTGTACATCATTGCCTCTTTAGCCCCACTCACCAATTTGCGTATTTAGAAGGAGGTGAGTAAAAATGAGAGAGGCACAAACACAGGATTACACAAGCAAAAAAAAATAATAATAGAGATGCCTCCGAGGATTATAAGATGCTGTGCAATGGCAAATTGTGGAAAGACAGTTTTTACATTGCTTTCCTTGTGATCCTAACACCAGATGCAACCATTGTTGCATCGCATTGTATCCAACTGCAACAAAGTGACAGTTGCAAATAACGATTCCTGTTAACACAGATCTGCGAAAATGATTAAAAACACTGTATTATGCATACCAGGCCAGTCGGTGGCGATGTCAGTTTTTGAATAAACACTGCGTTTCTGCCCAAATATGGGCTGTATCCGAAATCGCCCCCTATACCCTCAAATAGGGCACTATTTGAGGGGACAGCCATTTTAAGTGGTGTTCGAAACCATAGTGGACGTTCTCGAGTGCACTCATTCAATCCCACAATGCACCGCAAAAATGAGTGTACAACCGATGTACGCTCAACAGCTAGAGATAACCCATAATGCACTGTGAGAGTCGCACGCCGACTGAATTCCCGCGTCTCTCCAGACGATGGCGCCCGCAGCTGAATCATCCATCTGTTAATTTTACAACGCACTCGTCCACTGCGTAATGCAGCGTACAACACAGGTACAAATTTGTTGTAAATTGATTATTAAATTGTTTAACCAAGGTTTATACATAAACTCCTTGACATAGTTCAAGATAAATCCTTTAATCTTACTACTCGAACTGTCCGTTTTAAATGATTGTTAAACAGTAAGCAATACTATGCAAAAGCGGCAGTCCTTCCGGTGCACTTAGTGTCCGAACTCACTCACTTGTTTTCATTCACTCCTTCAAGTTAACTGTACGAGTGGACTAATGTAGGGAATAGTGAATAGGGTATAGGGGGCGATTTCGGATACAGCCCTGGATTCCTATAGACTGATTGCAAAGCGTAAGCACATGACGTCACCATTTTCACTGATTGTTTTTTGTTGTTGTTGTTTACACAGTAATCATTTTCAAAACCATACACTTTAAAACCTGTTTTTAAAAGTTTGAATTTTCAGGCCAGATTAAAAAAAGTTGGAAACTGTCAAGCAAACATCACTTAAGACGCTGTTAATTTTTTTGTGCTCGCTGGATTAGTTTTTAAACAAGAGTTTGATGCTGGCTTTTCAGAGAATAAGACGACACAATGCTTTTTTTCCTTGCACTTGCAAGTTTACATCTTACATTTCTGACTTTTTTCTCAGAATTGTGAGATAAAATTGTGATTGCGAGTCAGAATACAGATTCTTGTCTTACAATTGCGTAATATAAATGTGCAATTTTAACTTTTTTCTCAGAATTGTAAGACATAAAAATCAAAACAGGGATTTATAAATACGTAAGCCTGCCTTCGCCACTGAATACATTTTTTTAAAAAGGTAATTGCGATTTTCTATCTCACAATTGCGAGCTTACATTTCGCAATTCTGTCTTTTTTCTCCGAATTCTGAGATATAAATTGTGAGTTTTAAAGTCAGAATTGCGAGATATAAACTCACAATTTTGACTTTTTTCTCATAATTGCGAGATATTAACTCGTAATTGTGCATTATAAAGTCCAAGTCTGAATGAAAAAAGACATTGATATTTTTTTTTGTTTATTTCTTGAAATTTTGGCCTAACTCGCTGTCAGAACTGTGATATAAACTCACAAAAGCGAGTTATAAAGTCAGAATTGTGAGCTTATATCTTGCAATTATTTTGCAAGATTATTTTTTCCTCATTATTTTTTCCAGATTTTTAAAAAAAATCTTTTTATATAACACAATTCTGAGAAAAAGAAGTGTGTGAGATGTAAACAAATAAAAGTCAGAACTGAGATAAAAAGTAATAAGTTATTATCAAGTGGAACCTAATGTTAAAGAAACATTTTTATATGGAAATCATGTCACAATGCAAACACAATTCTTTCATGGATGAAACATGACCTTTCATAATGAACCCCTTTATAGGCTCACATAAACCCTTACACACTATATCTTCCATTTTTTGCAATGCTATACTCCAGAAAAACGCATTTTAAAAAAAAGTTATACATTGATTTGCATTTTAATGAGTGAAATAAGTATTTGATCCCCTATCAATGACCAAGATTTCTGGCTCCCATGTGTCTTTTATACAGGTAACAAACTCAGATTAGGAGCACTCTCTTAAAGGGACTGCTCCTAATTTCAGTTTGTTACCTGTGTAATAGACTCCAGAGAAGCAATCAATCAATCAGATTCCAAACTCTCCACCATGGCCAAGACCAAAGAGCTGTCCAAGGATGTCAGGAACAAGATTGTAGACCTACGCAAGGCTGGAATGGGCTACAAGACCATCGTCAAGCAGCTTGGTGAGAAGGTGACAACAGTTGGTGCGATTATTGGCAAATGGAAGAAACACAAAATAACTGTCAATCTCCCTCTCGGTCTGGGGCTCCATGCAAGATCTCACCTCGTGGAGTTTCAATGATCATGAGAACGGTGAGGAATCAGCCCAGAACTACATGGAAGGGTCCTGTCAATAATCTCAAGGCAGCTGGGACCATAGTCACCAAGAAAACAATTGGTAACACACTACGCCGTGAAGGACTGAAATCCTGCAGCGCCTGCAAGGTCCCCCTGATCAAGAAAGCACATGTACAGGCCCATCTGAAGTTTGCCAGTGAACATCTGAATGATTCAGAGGAGAACTGGGTGAAAGTGTTGTGGTCAGATGAGACCAAAACCAAGCTCTTTGGCATCAACTCTATTCACCGTGTTTGGAGGAGGAGGAATGCTGCCTATGACCCCAAGAACACCATCCCCACCGTCAAACATGGAGGTGGAAACATTATGCTTTGGGGGTGTTTTTCTGCTAAGGGGACAGGACAACTGCACCGCATCAAAGAGACGATCGATGGGGTCGTGGATGGGTATTCCGGCATGACAATGAACCAAAACACATGGCCAAGGCAACAAAGGAGTGGCTCAAGAAGAAGCAAATTGTCCTGGAGTGGCCTAGTCAGTCTCTTAATCCCATAGAAAATCTGTGGAGGGAGCTGAAGGTTTGAGTTGCCAAACGTCAGCCTCAAAACCTTAATGACTTGAAGAGAAGTGGGAAAAAAAATCCCTCCTGAGATGTGTGCAAACCTGGTGGCCAACTACAAGAAACATCTGACCTCTGTGATTGGCAAAAAGGGTTTTTCCACCAAGTACTAAGTCATGTTTTGCAACATTCATTAAAATGCAAATCAATTAATAACTTTTTTTGAAATGCGTTTTTTTCTGGATTTTTTGTTGTTATTCTGTCTCTCACTGTTCAAATAAACCTATTAAAATGATAGACTGATCATTTCTTTGTCAGTGGGCAAACGTACAAAATCAGCAGTGGATCAAATTATTTTTTCCTCACTGTAATTATAATAAAACACAAGCTCACTTTACAAAATGGCCAAAGATGTGTCTCTAAAGTAATTTCACATCCAAACACACAGAGAAGACACAAAAGACAAGAAAAACACACAGATTTGCCCAAATTAAACCTCAGGTGCCTCTCAGCACACAGGGAGTCTCAGGTGTCTCTGTGCACACTGCTGTCATCTTCATGTGAAGGAAGAAAAGATGGTGAGCTTTTTTCACCTTCTGCTCTCATTTGCACAGATGAGGAACGTGTGTGTATGTGTGTGTGCAGCGTGTGTAAAAATACTCAAACGTGAAGAAAGCCTCTGTGATGTTTGAATCTGTGGTATCTCACCATCTGTTTCTGTGATGTTGGGTGAGACAGACATTAATTCACCCTCCCTCTGATAATGAATCATTTGATACCTTTGGGAAATCTGTATTTTTTCCTGGCTAGCTGAATCGAGACTCTTGTGTTAACCTCATCTAGCTTCCATTCACTGGACTGCATCACCCTGTAGACATCTGACCTTGTTAATGTCACTTATGTTGGGACTGACCTAAATAATAAAGACATGATGTCCCAACCCTGACATCCAAACAAGAGACAGAGCAGGCCAGAAAAGCCCTACGCAAGTACATGAATGCTTCTAGCTACAATACCACACAAAAGTTTGAGGTCAGTAATGATTACTTTTAATCAGGAAGGATGCATTAAATGTATCATAGTTAAAAAATATTTATTTCAAATAACTGCTGCTCAGTTAATCTTTCTATGAATCAAAGAATCCTGAAAAATATGTATTATGGTTTCCACACAAATATTAAGCAGCACAACTGTTCTTAACATTGATAATAATAAGAAATTTCTCTTAAGCATCAAATTAGCATATTAGAATGATTTCTGAAGGATCATATGGCACTGAATAATGAATGCTGAAAATGTAGCATTTGCCATCCCAGGAATAAATTATGTTATAATTTATATTAATATATACATTTTATGTATATGGGTCAAAGACAAGAAAAGGGTTTAAGCATAAAAACAATAAGTGTAACACTGCTTTAAATGGTTGTTGTTTTTCCAAAAAAAAAAAAAAAAAAAAAAATTAAAATGCTTTCTGTTTTATTTATTTGCATTTTTGTTTTTGTTTTTCTGAGCAAAAAATAAATATAATACATTTTGCCCTAATTTACAGAAGACAGCCACTAAAATGTCATTCAGTGTAACAATCTTGTCAGGCATATTAACAACAAAAATCAATTTATGACATATTAAAATCAAATTACTTTCACCCAAAATACACCAATTAGTTGTAATTCTGCATTTTTTAAAATTTGCCACTTTCCTAGGTTTTGCCTATTTGTCAGAATTGTTTACTCATTTAAAATACAATTAAATTTAATATGCTCTCTTATTCTTTTATATATTTTAATATGTACAATTCAGAATAAGCATGTGCTTAGAATTTTCACATAAATATTGTGCTACACTGAATGATAATATAACATTATTATAAGTTTTGACATTTTATTCTTCAAAAATGTATTTGAAACCTTAAAAGTAGACACTTTACTTACATTTAATGTGCTTTCTATAGACATAAAATCACTTTTGTAACTTTCTTTTGACGTGGACATCTTAATGTCTTTAACCTATATACAATATTACTTTATTGGCTGTATTTTGTATGGCAAATGCAGCCTTTGTGAGCAAAAGAGACAAACCGTGTACAGTAACTCATTCCGTAAGGTAATGTCACATTGTGGTCAAAAAGGTCATTAGTCCACTGTAAAGTGTAGTGATGCATCTAAAACTGCTCACACAGCTCATTTTCAAACCAAGCAGCTTTCTGTTGGACAAAAAGGTTAATTTATATGACCAATCAGCATGCAGAAACAAATCTTACCCCAATAACTAACATTACATATAGCAGGTCACTTATTGTTAAGTGTTAATAGTTTTCAGTAGAAGTTTTTTTCATTATATTATCCAAATTGTTAACAAATGACAAATGAGTTTGTAAAATATCAGATGCATAAGATCACGTTGACACACTCATTAATGATCCCACACACAGACACAATGACGCACACACACGTGTGGCACCTCACAGAAGTGTGAGTTTATGAATGGCAGTAGAACTTACGGTAACGGTGGGGATTGCGGTGACCAGAGAGTACACCAGCACCGGAGGAGCTTTGCTGTCATCTTCAGGTCCTGGATACGGTTTGGAGAAGGCTTTGTCGAAGCAGAAGAATCCTTGAACGTGCACCGGGAACGTGTCCGTATACTCAAAGTAGTATGCCAGGAGAACCGTTCCTGCCATGATCACCAGCTGGAAATAGAACATGATTCCAGTTTAGAATAGAAAATCCGTTCTTATACGTGGACGCTGCCGTTCTGTAATAAAACACAAGCTGCAGTCGCAATCTTCGACAGAGTGAAGGAATAAACAGAAGAAAATAAAAAAAGACAATATCCCCTGTGAGAGAAGTGACAGAAGATCTTGTGGCGTGAATGAGTGAAGACAGCATGAAAGGATGCTGAGAGAACGGCTAGAATCTCTTCAGCTGTGCCTATCTATAGAAATATAAAAAAGAGAGGCATGGAAGATGCAAATAAAGAAAGAGAGGCATTTTACAGGAAAAGAAAACAAGCAAATGAGAATGATCAAGGGAGAGAAGAAAATAGGGGAGGAGGAAAAGAGATGGCAATGTTGTAGAGCGAGAGAAAAAGTGAGAGAGGAGGACTGGAGGGATGAGACAGAGACAGAAACCCTGGGAGCGAGAGAGAGAGAGAGAGGAGAAGGGGGGGGCGTGTGCATCTGTGCTCACAGCGGGAGAGGAAATGGGTACATCGCTACAAGTACAACATGCAGTTCTTTTCGATTTTTAGGCAGCAAAGATAAATAGCATGCCATTTATTTCAAAATGTATGGAATGACAATTTGTTGGGTACAAACAGGGCCTGAAAGTCTGAAAAAGTGTTTTCTTTTCTACAAATGGTCAGTGAAATTATATACTTAAACATTAGGTTAAATGTTAAATGAAAAAAAAAAATGTATTAAAATGCCATCGCAGAAACAGAGTTCCATATTTAGACTAGACTGTGACTCAGTGGTGTTTGCTAGTTTAACAACAACTTACATAACAGAGTTGATTCTAATCTAATAGTTTTTACTACAAAATTAAGTGCCTCTAATGGACAAGTGCCTTGAGACCTTCAAACATAAATCATTTCTTGTGTACAGTATAAATCATCTAGCATGCGTAAATACAGTCATTTTTTTCCACATTTGTTATGTTGCTGCCTTATGTTAAACTGTTTTAAAATATTTTTTTTCTCCACATTAGTCTACACTCCATACACCATAATGACAATGCAAAAACAGAATTGTCACAACATTTTTATTTTATTTAATAAAATAAAAATAAAAAATGGAAATAAGTACATTGCATAAGTATTCATACCCTTAACTCAGTACTTAGCTGAAGCACTTTTACAGCCTTTAAAAGTCTTTTTGGGTATGATACAACAAGATTTGCACATAAACATTTTGCATTTATCTGCCATTCTTCATCTCACCTCTTCACTTCCCAAGCTCTGTTAGCTTGGATGGGGTCTGGAAGACATTTTCAGGTTTCTCCAGAAATATTCGATTTGGTTCAAGCTAAGGCTGTGGCTGGGCCACTCAAGGACATTCACAGAGTTGTCTTTAAGCCACCCTTCTGTGTGCTTAGGGTCATTGTCTTGTTGGAAGGAGTACCTTTTGCCCAGGCTGAGGTTCTGAATGCATTGGACTCAATGTCAATATTTTGGTGCATTGAGCTTTTCTTCTACTCTGACGAGTTCCTCAGCCTCTGCCACTGAAAAACGCTACCAGCACACTTTACTTTTGGGATGCTACTGTGCAGGTTTGAGTTTTTGCAAATTCCAAGTGTGTTTTCATGTGTCTTCACCGAGGAGAGGACTGAGGCTTGCAACACCACCATAAAGCCCAGATCAGTGTAGTGTTGCAGTGATATTCGTCCTTCTGTATGTCTCTTCCATCTGCATACATGAACATGGAGATCAATTAGAGTGATTATCAGGTTCTTGGTCACCACTCTAGCCAAGGCTTTTCTCCATCATTTGCTCAGCTCTAGGAAGAGTCCTGGTTGTTTCAAACTTCTTCCATTAAGGGTAACAGAGACTACATGCTTCTGTGAATCTTCAATGCAGCAGAATATTTTCTGAATTCTTCCCCAGATGTGTGGTTTGATGCAATCCTGTCTCTAAGCTCTATAGGCAGTTTTTTATTTGCCTCAGGGCTTAGTTTTTGCTCTGATATGCATTTTCAGCTGTTAGACCTTTTATTAAGATGTGAGTGCCTTTCCAAATCATATCTAGTCAATTGAATTTGCCAAAGTGTAGTTCGAGTTTGCTCAAAGTGTAGTAACATCTACAAGCAATATGAATGCTCCTGAGCTCAATTTCAACTGTCCCAGATAAGATTATGAAAACTTATGCAATGGAGTCAATTCAATTTTTTATATTAATACATTTGCAAAGATGTTAAAATCCATATTTTTGCTTTGCCATTATGGTGTATGGAGTGTAGATTGATGTGGAAAAAAAGTAAATTAAAGCAGTTTAACATAAGGCAGCAACATAACAAAATGTGAAAAAAATAAAGGGGTATAAATACTTTCGCAAGGCATTGTATGATTGGTGAGAAAAAGAGAATGGGAGAAAGAGATGGAAAGTGCTGGAGTGTGAAAAGTATTTGCACGCATGTGTAGGCGCACCTGTGTGCATCTGCAATGACATATCAGATCCATAACACTCTTATGTCAATGTTTCCACTAATGTCCTATGAAACATTAACAGGCTATAGTTCAGGGCAAGCTTATAGCAGCCGATTTTCAGAAACACTAATCGAATGGTTTTCTCCTCATCGCTCTTTTCCAAAACTCATTAATAAAGCCAAAGTTTTCTCCTTTTTTAATAATTTGAAATTATATAGATAATAGACATATTTTGTAATTCTTTTGCTAAACAGCTCAACCACTTTTCCAATATACAGTGTTTGAAAATGCTCAGAACTGCTGGATCTGAACAATTTGACTTAGTATTTATATAATTAATAAGAAACTAAATTTACACAAATTATATGTTAGTTTCAACACTATCACGTGTGTAAGGCAAAAGATTTTTAATAAAAAAAACTATTTGTCAGTCGATTTAAAAAAAAACATAATTAATCAAATTTTTTTCTGAAATTAATCACGATTAATCCTAACATTAAAGTTTTTTAATAATACTTTTATATTGCAATAATTTTACATTCATTTTTTTTTATTAATGTAGAAACAATATAAAGACAGTATATTTTTAATATTTGTATAATGTCAAAAATAATGGCATTTTTTATGACTGAAGGTATCACTGATACCAATACTTCTGATGTCTCTAGGAATTTATTTTTTTCCTAAAATTTAATCATTGACTATAGCCATTCAACATACAGGTAAGTGAATTTAAGTGAACAATCTTCACATAAACCCATTATAATAATTATCAGTTTTACCTGTGCCCTTAAGCAAGTAGGAAATATACAGAATAAAGTTATCAAACACTAAATTCTAAATTAAATATAGATGAATCCTTGAAGCTACAAAAGTTATTGATTTCCTCTTTTTTATTTTGTTCTTTGATTAAAAGATATCACAGCAGCTGGGTTAATAGCTTATTTGGCTGCTATTACTACTATTGATTCATGATTCATTTGATTAGCGCCTGGCACTAAAGTAAAGAGGAGTGCACGTCTGAAAAGTCGCCCATTTGATGTGGTCGTAAAATATTTTTTTTGGTAAATAAACGTGGTTACTGTAAATAAAAAAGAGACAGAGGCAGTTGTGAGTAGGGTGGCCAACCCTAGCCCTGCCCCTGCATTAACTGCGTTAAATATATTTAACGCCATTAGGGGTGGGCAATATGGCAAAAATATCATATCACAATTTTTTTCAGAAATATCACGATTCATGATTTTATCATGATTCTTTGTCATGTTGGTTTTACTATTGTACAAGTTGTCTAAGCAGTACAGCCAAACTAATTTCCCTATTTTAAAACCACAACCTCAAAAGGTAACCTAACACAAAAAGAATGGCAGATATTTAGGCCAAAGTGGGTGGAGATAAAAAAAATCTTTGTCATTATTTTATCTTTGTTATTAAAAAATAAGAACAAAGATAGGCTACATGTTACAAATACACATAATATACGAATAAAGCAAACAGTGCTTTAATTTTCAGGTATAGTCGGTGCATTTATCAGTAGCATTGAAGAAAATTAAATTAACAAATATAAAAATAAAACACTATATACACTATATACAGTGTCCTCCACTAATATTGGCACCCTTAGTAAATATGAGCAAAGGTGACTGTGAAAATAAATCTGCATCGTTTATCCTTTAGATCTTTCATTCGAAAAATTCACAAAATTGTAACCTTTCATTGAAGTAAAACAATGGAAAATGGGGGGGGGGGGGGTATCTCATTATGAAATAAATGTTTTTCTCTAGTTCACGTTGGCCACAATTATTGGCACCCCTAAAAATTTGTCTAAGTAAAATATCTCTAAAGTATATTCCCATTAATATTCCAATTTTTTAAGCACACCAGGGTGGCTAGGAGGTTAAATTTGTCCAGTCATGACTTTCTGTTTCACAGGATTATAAATATGAGGAACACAAAGGCCAAATTCCCTTAATCATCTATCACAAAGAGTAAAACCAAAGAATGTAGTTCTGATGTGCAAAACAAGTTTGTTGAGCTTCACAAAATAGAAAGTGTCTGTAAGAAAAGAGCTAACACATTGAAAATGCCCATTTCAACCATTAGGGCAATAATTAAGAAGTTCCAATCAACTAAAGATGTTAAAAATCTGCCTGGAAGAGGACGTGTGTCTATATCATCCTAATGCACGATAAGGAGGAGACTTTGAGGGGCCAAAGACTCTCCAATGATCACAGCTGGAGAATTGCAGAGATTAGTTGAGTCTTGAGGTCAGAAAGCCTAAAATAAAACTATTTAACAGCACCTACATCAGCACACGTTGTTCCAGAGGGTTTCAAGAAAAATCTTCCTCGCTCACCCAAAAACAAACTCCAGCATATTCAGTTGTCAGACACGACTGGAACTTCAAACGGGACTGGCTTCTATGGTCAGATGAACCTAAAAATGAGCATTTTGGCAGCTAACCCTCCAGATAGGTTTGGTGCAGACAGGGATAAAAAAGTACCCCATGCCCACGGTTAAAAATACTGCTGGGTCTTTAATGTTATGGGCCTATTTTTCTGCCTGAGGTCCTGGATGTCTTGTTCAGATACATGGCATCATGGATTCTGTCAAACACCAATGGATAAAAAAATCTAAACCTGACTGCCTCTGTTAGAAATCTTATATTGGCTTATATGGTTTGGACCTTCCATCAGGACAATGATCCAAAACAAACATCAAAATCAACACAAAAATGTGTCACTGAGCACAGAATGAAGCTTGAGCCATGGCCATGTCAGTCCATTACCTGAACCCTGTAGAAACTAAAGAGAAGAAGCACCAACATGAAGCTGGGAATCTGAAGGATTCTGTATAAAGAAATGGTCTCTGATCTCTGGTCAGGTGTTCTCCAAACTTATTAGACATTGTTAGAGACGTTGAAATAATCGGGTGCCAATAATTGTGGCCAACCTGAACTAGAGAAAAACATTTATTTCATTATGAGATTTAACCCCAGTTTCCATTGTTTTACTTCAATGAAAGGTTAGAATTTTGTTAATTTTTTGAATGAAAGGTCCAAAGGATAAACAATGCAGATTTATTTTCACAGCCACCTTTGCTCATATTTACCGAGGGTGCCAATATTAGTGGAGGGCTTAGTGGTTCAATGTTGTGGAAATCATCACAGTGATCCGATTTTACAGACAAAGTATTCTTAGCAGAAAAAAAGAATATCAACGGTGGTTAATGGGCTGTGCTGCAAAAAAAATTTGCTTGCTAAACCTGTTATTATTACATTTTTGCATTGATTATCAACCCCTGTAAATTTAAGCTACAAAACCCCAATCGTTTAAAAATTTCCAATTGTAAAAATGACATTTACAGCCTTTGGTCAGACATAAATCTTGGCTGTTATGCTGCTGGTCTCGTCCAAGACTAGTTGGGGTCAATGTCAGAGGAGATAATTGCCAAATGTTATCGTCCATCAGTGCTTGAATTCCTAATAAACAAATGTAAAAACCCATGAAGCTCTTGTAAAAACCATTGCCTACTTATTGCTTCATTCTTGTTCTACAGTAAGATCTTTTCTGCTGACTGCTTCTGTCTCCTCCCGCTGTGCGTGCTTTCATGTTATTTCTAGCTCCTATCCCACATGAACATGAACATGAGTTTTCCGCTCTCACTCATCTAAAAGCTATCAACAGAGTTCTGCACCCAGCTTTATTCTGCTTTGTAAGCCCTCACAGTGTTTCCTAACCTTTTCTTCGTCACAGGTAACTCAACATTCACATCAGTAGCCTTTCATTAACACCAAACTAGAAACGCCTTTAACCGATATTATACTGGATATCTTTCAAGAGTATGATTTATTTCATTTATTTTTAAAAACAAAAACAATACTGTGGGTGAAAAAGGCTCATTAAGTATTTCCCCTTTTAATGAGACACTAAGCTTGTTTGTCGTGAGCCAACTAGCCAACCATAGAAAACAGTTCTTGAGAAAAGACTAACAATGAATTTATTTACAGATGAAATTCATATTTTTGTAATTCAAATGCTTCCTGGGAAATCACCAACTCAAAACAAACCCTTAAAGAATCTTTTGCTGGCTAATATAATAAAAAACCCAATTCTAATCGTGCCACATTCACGCAGTACTGTGTCACGGGGTTAAAAACGATGCTTTCCAAAGTAGGTTACAGCTAACAATTTTGATGGCTTCATCTGACAGTTAATCAAACGAAATAATTAAATCTTGACACAAGGCTTTGAATAATAATTCACTCATGCCTCAAATCCTGTGTTTTACAGTATCCTAAACACAAACAGTCTAATACAGTTTTAGTGTGGAATTAACAATTTGTTTGAAGATAATAATCCTCAATCAAACATAACCCAGAGAAATCCTCTCTAAACAGGTTTGGAATAAATATGGAATACAGAGAAATACAATTAAATAAAAGCTTTAAAAATAATCCAAATATTAAACTCCAAATGGTAACGATAAATCTCTCTCTCTCTCTCTCTCTCTCTCTCTCTCTCTCTCTCTCTCTATATATATATATATATATATATATATATTGAGATTTATACATCATCTGAAAGCTGAATAAATGGTGTATGGTTTGTTATGGTTTGGCAGAGATACAACTTTGAACTTGGAATCTGAGGGTGCAAAAAAATGAAAATACTGAGAATCGCCTTTAAAGTTGTCCAAATGTCCTTAGCAATGCATATTACTAATCAAAAATAAAGTTTTGATATATGGTAGGAAATTTACAAAATATCTTTATGGAACCTGATATTTACTATTTTTTTGGCATAAAAGAAAAATCGATAGTTTTGACCCATACACTGTATTTTTGGCTATTGCTACAAATATAACTGTGCTACTTAAGACGGGTTTTGTGGTCCAGGGTCACATATATACATTGCCAGCCAAAAGTTTGGGATCAGTAAGATTTTTAATGTATTTTAAATAAATTTCTAATGCTCATCAAGGCCGCTGCGGTTAGTTGATACAAAATACAGAAAACAATGTAATATTGTGAAATATTATCATAATGTAAAATAACATACTTCTATTTTAATATACATTAAAATCTAATTTTTTTATGTGATCAAAGCTGAATTTTTCAGCATCATTACTGCAGTATTCAGTGTCACATGATCCTTCAGAAATCATTCTAATATGCTGATTTATTATCAGTGCTGGAAACTGTTGTGTTGCTCAATATTTTTTTAGAATCTGTGATAACTTTTTTTCAGTATACTTTAAGTAATAAAAAGTTAAAAAGAACGGGATTTATTTAAAATAGAAACCTTTTCTAACAATATACACTACCGTTTAAAAGTTTGGGGTCACTAAAATTTTATTATTTCTTTTTTTTGAAAGAAATTAATACTTTTATTCAGCAAGAATGTGTTACATTGATGAAAAGTGATATCAAAGACTTATATTGTTCGAAAAGATTTATATTTTAAATAAATGCTGTTCTTTATAATTTTTTATTCATCAATGAATCCTGAAAAAAGTATCACAGGTTCCAAAAAAAAATAAAAAATACTTGGTAGCTCAACTGTTACCAACATAGATAATTCTAATAATTCTTAATTTTAAAATATAAACCATTATTGTATATTGTAATAATATTTTTCAGTAATATTGATTTTCTGTATTTTTGATCAAATAACGGCAGTCTTGATGAGCCTTGACTTCTTCATAAAACATTATAAACATTACATACATTACAACATTTTTTTCTCAGTACCATTATGCAACATATTTTACACTTTTTAAATCAGCATATTAGAATGATTTCTATATGACACTTGATATTGGAGTAATGATGCTAACAGGAACTTTAACAAATATTTAAAAAATAAAATTGAAAAAATAGAAAATATATGTGTGTGCTGTATCGTGTTACATAATGTCCCATGTGTACTACAATTACTGTTTTAAAGCTCAAAATATTTTTATGCAAAATTATTACCAGTACCTTTAATAGAAATGCAGTTTCATTGCTCCATTTGACAGGCAATGTAGGCAGACATGACTATGTATACAGTGTATTTATTCAGCAACAATCCCTGATATTAAAGACAGTAGCCAGCATGTTTAATTATAATGTGAATATCTGTTATATAATGTACTCAGTTTATGCTAATGCTTGAGGTTCTTTGTCTGGGAAAAAAAAATGCATTGCATAAAGACCTGACAGGACTGACAGAATTGAGTTCATTATCTTATTTTCAACGGATGTGCTAATTGCAAGCAGAAGGCATGTGCCCTTGTTTAGCAATGATGAAGAAGAAAGGTCACGCATCCACAAAAATAGCAGGAAAACAGGACAGATGGGCACAAGTCAAATGTAACAACCCTAACATTTTCAGAACAATTATAAATGCAACCAAGAAACAAGGTTTTGACACTTGGGTGTCATCTTGGGTGAGCGATGCAAATGTCATAAACTAGGGTGACCATATGTCCTCTTTTCCCCGGACACGTCCTCTTTTAGACTGGCTTTTGCTTTCTACAGTCGCCATTCATTGTGTGTGTTTTTGTATTAATGCCTTTCGCGGGACTGTTTTCTTAATCCCGCTCCTGCAAACATACTAATATTGAATGGAATTTTTGTGCATCATGAAGTCGCTATCAATATCCAGAGTATTTAAATCGCTTTGGATGCAGCTCATGTTGGATGTAGGGTTGCCAAATCCGCATTTTTTCCACGGAATTGACCATATGCAAGGATTACTTCCTTGTTTTAGACAAGCCAGCTAAGTCATTTCTGGTCAACTGTACTGTGCCGTAATAGGAGTGTACTTTGCTTGTTTTCTCTACATAATCCATTCACAATCGAAGAAAGGTTCTGTTTGTCTATGAGAACCAAACGTCCATGTATACCATTTCAAAAATGACAAATGTGAGTTTAAAAAAATACGCAAGTAAATCGGCTAAATATGTGGGAGTCATTTCTGTGATTGACAGTAATAACCAGACGAAACATCTGACAAGCTGATGTCAAAAAAGAGCTGTGCATTAAATGATTCAGACTAAATTCAGAGTAACAAAACTACAGCAGTAACAAGTATGTGTTGGTTAAATATAGGCTATTTAATAGCTTTTACAGTTCAAGATAAAGCTTAAAAGATGTCGTTATTAAATTAAATAAAATATTTCAAATTCATATCGATTAATATTGAGTGCATTATTTTAATTCTTATACCATTCATATTTAACTTATTTAGTGTGTAGCGAACTATATATAAGTATTTAAATAATTCACCCTTAATCGGCTGTTTGTGTCTGAGCTTATTTGTTTATTTATTTTAATGACTTTCTGCACTTGCTATACTATATACTTCTTCTTACAATTTATACAATTATTGTCACACCCTCTGCACGTTCCCTCAGCCCCAATCACCACGATCCTCCACCAACCAGCCAATCACCACCACAGCACACCCGTGAACCATCACCAGAATTCTAATCACCGTCACCTGCACCAGCAATCACCACACCCTTCATATACTTACCTCTGTCACTCACTCACCGGCTGGTATCGAAGTTGCATGGATGTTTCTCTGTGGATCTTCTCCCCCTCCTGTTGTCTCTCAAATGCTCCTCGTGGATTTCCCCGATGATCTCCTGTGAAACACGTCGATCGTGTTAAAGGGAAGTGACTGTTGCTAACGCTATACTACTTATGAACTTGAACTCACCTGTTGTGTTGTGTTTGAAGATTTGACCACAGACCTTTATTCACCCGTTTGCACGTGTGTTGAACTGTGCACGTTTGCTAATAAATACCTTGAAAGATACTCACCTTCTCCCTGTGTGTGTGGTCGTGACAGGATACCAGCACAAAAGTATTAACTCACCGCGTCACTCATGGAGGCGAGCGCCGCTATCACCGAAGACACCCCCGACCCATTTTCGGATATGGTAAACGTCCTTCGTCAATCTCTACCTGCTGCTCCAACGACGATTTCCAACACGCCCCTCTCTCGCCCCATGAGTTATTCCGGAGACCCGGGTGGTTGCAATGGTTTCCTCCTGCAAAGTTCCCTCTATATCGAAGCCAACGCACACCAGTTTCCTAACGAAATTTCTAAAATATCTTTTATGATTTCCCTCCTCACTGGGCAGGCACTTCAATGGGCAGACGCACTCTGGAATTCACGGAGCGACGCTTTAATCTCCTATAATGCTTTCGTTGCCCACTTCAAGGACGTGTTTGGAGCTGCGCTCACTCCCCTTTCCGTGCACGATGAACTGATCACTCTGAATCAAGGTACGTCCAATATTCATGAATACACCCTGCGCTTCTGCTCCCTAGCGGCCACCAGTGGTTGGAACCAAGTCGCTCTCCTAGCAGCCTACCGTAAGGGGCTTAAACCCCAGATCCGCAAGCATATGGTCATTTACGATGACAATGTACCGCTGGAAACCTTTATTAAGAAGGCAGTAGGCATTTCTCAACATCTATCAGCGTGTCCTTCTACAAAGTCTGTACCCAGCTTCCCTCCACTCCGAACACCGTCACCCCAACGAGATGCGGAAGAGCCTATGATTACTGACTCCTATCGCCTGGATCCTGCGGAGAGGAAACGACGAATTAATAATCGTCTGTGCCTATATTGTGGAGAAGCCTCACACTTCATCAGTGCCTGTCCAGTCCGCCCGCCTCGTCCAATGGTGAGTACCGTATCTATTACTCCGGCCATGTCTCTCTTACCCCATATTACCGCTGAACTAATAGTAAACTCTCGTACTCTCCCCATCTATGTGCTCGTGGATTCCGGAGCGGCTGGCAATTTTGTTTCATCACACTTCATTGCTAAACATCGAATTCCCACCGTTCGAAATGAGGTCACATACCAAATTACCACAATCCAAAACTCACCATTGGGCGATGGTAAGATATCTCGCCGGACCAGAAAAGTGACCCTCGTCTCCCAACACAACCACCGTGAACATCTGACCCTCCTAGTACTCCCGCGAGCCAACGTGGATGTGATCCTGGGCAGACCATGGCTCATTAAGCACCAACCCCGCATAGATTGGAGCACAGGAGAGGTCCTGGAGTGGGGCAAAACGTGTGAGAACCACGGCTACCATCCTTCCTCGTCGGATGCAGAGTCTCCATACCGTCCTATCCCTCTGCACGCCACCACCATAGAGAGCCCTGCCACTCAATCCGCCACCGCCATTCCCCCCGTCTATCAGTCTTTCACCGATGTCTTCAGCAAGGAACGGGCCACACAACTACCACCGCACCGGCCCTGGGATTGTAGTATCGACCTGCTGCCAGGCGCCAAACTACCCCACGGGAAGATCTACCCCCTCTCACGTCCTGAGCAGGAGGCCATGGAGAATTACATCCAGGAGGCTCTCCAACAGGGGTTCATCAGACCTTCCACGTCCCCAGCAGCATCCAGTTTCTTCTTCGTCCCCAAGAAGGATGGTGGGCTCAGACCCTGCATTGACTACCGGGTGCTCAACGACGCCACGGTGAAATTCGCCTATCCACTTCCTCTAGTGCCAGCTGCCTTGGAGGAACTACGGGAAGCCCGCATCTTCACCAAACTCGACCTCCGCAGTGCGTACAACCTGATCCGTATCCGAGAAGGAGATGAGTGAAAAACCGCCTTCATCACCCCGACCGGTCACTATGAATATCAGGTGATGCCCTATGGCCTGGCTAACAGTCCTTCCGTATTTCAGAATTTCATGAACGAAATCTTCCGCGACTACCTCCATCGATTCGTAATCATCTACATTGACGATATCCTCATTTACTCACGTAACCTAAAGGAACATCAAGACCACGTCCGCCAGGTTCTCCAACGCCTCCGTGAGTACCAACTCTATCTGAAATTAGAAAAATGTGAATTCCATCAGCCCTCCATCTCCTTTCTCGGATACGTGATCACTGCGGAGGGAGTTCGTATGGAAGCCGGTAAGGTGGACGCAGTGGCCAAGTGGGCGGAACCCAGGACGGTGAAGGAACTTCAGCGTTTCTTAGGCTTCGCTAACTTCTACCGACGCTTTATAAAAAACTATAGCCTCCTATCGGCTCCACTCACTTCCCTCTTAAAGGGAGGACGCCAGGTACTACAGTGGACTCCAGAGGCTCAGCAAGCCTTCGACCGTCTAAAGCTAATGTTCACCACCGCTCCCATCCTCAAGCACCCCGACCCTTCAAGGACCTTCGTGGTGGAAGTAGATGCGGCGGACGTAGGCGTAGGAGCGGTGCTGTCCCAGTGGTCTGATGAACCCCGATCCCTCCATCCGTGTGCGTACTATTCCAAGAAACTCACCCCAGCCGAGCAGAATTATGGAATTGGAGACCGCGAACTGCTGGCAATAAAGCTCGCCCTCGAAGAGTGGCGGCACTGGTTGGAAGGAGCCCAGTTCCCCTTCACCGTAATAACCGACCACAAGAACCTCCAGTACATTCAGCACGCCAAGAGACTAAATGCCCGCCAAGCTCGCTGGTCACTATTCTTTGCCCGATTCAGTTTCAACATTACTTACCAACCCGGCCACAAAAACACCAAAGCAGACGCCCTATCACGTATGTACTCACCTGAACCTACCTCTGACGATCCTGATCCAATTCTACCCCCATCTGTCTTTCTCGCACCCATACTATGGCAGCTGGATGAAGATATACGGGCCGCCACCTTCGAGGAACCTGCACCACCGGAGCTTCCCCCGGGTCGTGTCTATGTCCCAAGCCGTCTCAGACCCCTTCTGCTGGATAGTACGCACACGTCCCCCGGCTCAGGACATCCTGGCAGCAGGCGAACCCTCTCGCTCCTCCAGCAGAAATATTGGTGGCCCAACATGAGCAGGGAAGTGGAACGGTACGTCCAAGGATGTTCGGTCTGCGCCGTCAACACAACCCCACGCCGCTTACCCGAAGGTAAATTACAACCGTTACCTATTCCCCGCCGACCCTGGACACACTTAGGCATTGACTTCGCCACAGACCTGCCCCCCTCTCAGGGTTACACCACAATTTTAGTGGTAGTCGATCGATTCTCAAAAGCTTGCAAATTAATACCTCTCAAAGGTCTCCCCACAGCACTAGAAACCGCAGAGGCACTGTTCCACAATGTATTCCGGAACTTCGGACTCCCAGAAGACATCGTGTCCGATCGGGGACCCCAATTCATTTCCAGGGTCTGGCGGGCCTTCTTCCAACTCCTGGGTACCACAGTCAGCCTGTCATCCGGATATCACCCTCAAACGAACGGGCAGACCGAACGGAAAATACAGGAAATCTCTCGCTACCTTCGGACGTACTGTTCCCAACATCAAAACACCTGGAGCCAGTATCTACCGTGGGCTGAGTATGCGCAAAATTCCCTCCGTCAAACCTCTACTGGTCTAACCCCATTCCAATGTATTCTAGGTTATCAACCAGCTCTGTTTCCATGGACTGGAGAGTCCTCCGAGGTGCCCGCGGTAGATCACTGGTTCCGAGAGAGCGAGAGGGTGTGGGACTCAGCGCACGTCCATCTCCAGCGGGCAGTACGGAGGCATACGGAACACGCCAACCGTCGTAGGTTACCCAACCCAGTTTACCTCCCCGGGGACCAGGTATGGCTGTCCACTCGAGACATACGCCTCCGGCTGCCCAGTAGGAAGCTGAGTCCCCGCTACATAGGGCCCTTCACCGTTCACTCACAAATCAACCCTGTCACCTACCGTCTAAACCTACCTCCACATTACAGAATCGCTCCCTCGTTTCACGTTTCCCTACTCAAACGCCACACTGAACCCCTGTTCCCTTCCTCCACAGAATCGGAGTCACCTCCTCCTCCCGACCCGCCAGAGATCCTTGGAGATAACATCTACCAAGTCCAAGAAATCCTAGACTCCCGGCGGCGGAACGGCCAGCTCCAGTACCTAGTGGACTGGGAGGGGTTCGGACCCGAGGAGAGATCGTGGATACCCCGTGACGACATCCTGGACCCGACTCTCCTCGAGGAATTCCACCGCCAACATCCCGAACGCCCAGCTCCCAGAGGTCGTGGTCGTCCCCGTCGCCGTTCTTGGGTGCCAGGAGTCACCCGTGGAGGAGGGGGTGATGTCACACCCTCTGCACGTTCCCTCAGCCCCAATCACCACGATCCTCCACCAACCAGCCAATCACCACCACAGCACACCCGTGAACCATCACCAGAATTCTAATCACCGTCACCTGCACCAGCAATCACCACACCCTTCATATACTTACCTCTGTCACTCACTCACCGGCTGGTATCGAAGTTGCATGGATGTTTCTCTGTGGATCTTCTCCCCCTCCTGTTGTCTCTCAAATGCTCCTCGTGGATTTCCCCGATGATCTCCTGTGAAACACGTCGATCGTGTTAAAGGGAAGTGACTGTTGCTAACGCTATACTACTTATGAACTTGAACTCACCTGTTGTGTTGTGTTTGAAGATTTGACCACAGACCTTTATTCACCCGTTTGCACGTGTGTTGAACTGTGCACGTTTGCTAATAAATACCTTGAAAGATACTCACCTTCTCCCTGTGTGTGTGGTCGTGACAATTATACAATTTATTATACTAGTAATTTTATAATAAATCGAAAAACAAGATGTCTTGAAAAAACTATGGAGTTGAAATGGCAGCTGAAGCCAATGATTGATCCTCTGCTGCCATCTTCTGGTTATATGGGTAATTTCATGTCATTTTCATCTTAAAAAGACGTTTTCCGTGAAAAGACATTTTGTCCATGCCGTATTCATGAATGCAAAGTGAATCTTTGAAGTGACTTTTATTTCACAGCTGTAGATATGAAAAATAATAATGGCTTTAAAATATTACACGATTTGTAATAAGTAAAAGTACAGATATCTTACCAGGAAACAACTTTGGTAGAAGTTGAAGTCACCGTTTAGAATATTGCTTGAGTAAAAGTCTTAAAGTAAGTGATATTTATTGTACTTAAGTACAGTATTTTTTAATCTTGTATTTAAGAATTGAAAGTAAAAGTACAAGTAAACGCAAATTTGTTTCCGCGTTTGCGAGTTTATATCATCCATTTCTGAGAAAAAAAGTCTGAATTATGAGTTTACATTCCAATTCTGACTTTATTTCTCACAATTGTGAGTTTATATCACCCAATTCGGAGAAAAAAAGTCATAATTGCGAGATACAAATTTGCATTTGTGGGGAAAAAAGTCAGATTTGTGAGAAAAATTAGTTCATCCATTTAAAAAAAAAAAAGTCAGAATTCTGAGTTTATATCTCACAATTCTGATATTATTTCTCGCAATTGCAAGTTTATATCTGTCATGATCTGGGCTGTGGGGCTTCCCTCAGCCACCTGAGGTCGCTGTTTTCCCTTTCCTGCACTGCACTTCTGATAGCATTCACCTGTCCTTGTTGTTAACACTGATTCACTCACATCTGTTCACTATTATCCGGTCTTTAAATACTCTCACCTTTCTCTCCTGCTTCATGTCTGCATTGTCTCGTGTCCTATTGGTTTTATGTGTTTGAATATCCCTGGTCTTTGAGTTCTTGATTTTGGTTTTTGAGTATTTCAGTTTGTGCCGTGTTGGCCTTTTGTTCTGTTTTTTGTGTTTATTAAATATATTTTTTTCCTCCCTGCATTTGGACCCAGACCTCCTTTATCTTACCGTGACAGAATGCAGACATCACCTATGGGTCCAGCGGGGAGTTTTTTTTGCAAGGAGACGGTGACTGTGCCCGAGTGGATGGCGGCCATCTACGCTCGTTGGGCAGTGGAGGACGCTCGTCTGGCGGCGGTTCCCGGGGCGGCGGCGACCACTATCCCTGAGGCGGCTGCGCGTCCTGTCCCTGGCGCTGAGGCGGCTGCGCGTCCTGTCCCTGACGCGGCGGTGACCGCTCTCTCTGTTCCTGACGCGGCGGTGACCGCGCTCTCTGTCCCTGACGCGGCGGTGACCGCTCTCTCTGTTCCTGACGCGGCGGTGACCGCTCTCTCTGTTCCTGACGCGGCGGTGACCGCTCTCTCTGTTCCTGACGCGGCGGTGACCGCGCTCTCTGTTCCTGACGCGGCGGTGACCGCGCTCTCTGTTCCTGACGCGGCGGTGACCGCGCTCTCTGTTCCGGACGCGGCGGTGACCGCGCTCTCTGTTCCTGACGCGGCGGTGACCGTTCTCTCTGTTCCTGACGCGGCGGTGACCGCGCTCTCTGTTCCTGACGCGGCGGTGACCGCTCTCTCTGTTCCTGACGCGGCGGTGACCGCGCTCTCTGTTCCGGACGCGGCGGTGACCGTTCTCTCTGTTCCTGACGCGGCGGTGACCGCTCTCTCTGTTTCTGACGCGGTGTTGACCGCTCTCTCTGTTCCTGACGCGGTGTTGACCGCTCTCTCTGTTTCTGACGCGGTGTTGACCGCTCTCTCTGTTCCTGACGCGGTGTTGACCGCTCTCTCTGTTTCTGACGCGGTGTTGACCGCTCTCTCTGTTTCTGACGCGGTGTTGACCGCTCTCTCTGTTCCTGACGCGGCGGTGACCGCTCTCTCTGTTTCTGACGCGGTGTTGACCGCTCTCTCTGTTCCTGACGCGGTGTTGACCGCTCTCTCTGTTTCTGACGCGGTGTTGACCGCTCTCTCTGTTTCTGACGCGGTGTTGACCGCTCTCTCTGTTCCTGACGCGGCGGTGACCGCTCTCTCTGTTTCTGACGCGGTGTTGACCGTTCTCTCTGTTCCGGACGCGGCGGTGACCGCTCTCTCTGTTTCTGACGCGGTGTTGACCGCTCTCTCTGTTCCTGACGCGGCGGTGACCGCTCTCTCTGTTCCTGACGCGGTGTTGACCGCTCTCTCTGTTCCTGACGCGGTGTTGACCGCTCTCTCTGTTTCTGACGCGGTGTTGACCGTTCTCTCTGTTCCGGACGCGGCGGTGACCGCTCTCTCTGTTTCTGACGCGGTGTTGACCGCTCTCTCTGTTTCTGACGCGGTGTTGACCGCTCTCTCTGTTCCTGACGCGGCGGTGACCGCTCTCTCTGTTTCTGACGCGGTGTTGACCGCTCTCTCTGTTCCGGACGCGGCGGTGACCGTTCTCTCTGTTCCTGACGCGGCGGTGACCGCTCTCTCTGTTTCTGACGCGGTGTTGACCGCTCTCTCTGTTCCGGACGCGCCGGTGACCGCGCTCTCTGTTCCTGTTCCCCTGGCTGCAGGGCCAACTCGCATTCCTCTGGCTGCGGGACGTTCCACTGGCGGCCAGGCCAGCTCTTGTTCCATTGGCGGCGAGGTCAGCTCACGTTCCTCTGGCGGCAGTGTCCACTCACGTTCCTCCGCTGCACGGGCCTGGCCCGCCATCCCTCCCCCTGATGCACCTTCCACCGTTCCTCCTCCCTCCAGATTTTTTTTTGTTTTGGGAACGTCTGGAAGCCGTTCCCTTGAGAGGGGGTACTGTCATGATCTGGGCTGTGGGGCTTCCCTCAGCCACCTGAGGTCGCTGTTTTCCCTTTCCTGCACTGCACTTCTGATAGCATTCACCTGTCCTTGTCGTTAACACTGATTCACTCACATCTGTTCACTATTATCCGGTCTTTAAATACTCTCACCTTTCTCTCCTGCTTCATGTCTGCATTGTCTCGTGTCCTGTTGGTTTTATGTGTTTGAATATCCCTGGTCTTTGAGTTCTTGATTTTGGTTTTTGAGTATTTCAGTTTGTGCCGTGTTGGCCTTTTGTTCTGTTTTTTGTGTTTATTAAATATATTCTTTTCCTCCCTGCATTTGGACCCAGACCTCCTTTATCTTACCGTGACAATATCACCCAATTCTGAGAAAAAAGTCAGAATTGAGTTTGTATCATGCAATTCTGGGGGGGAAAAGCCAGAATTTCCTGAAAAGAAGTTCCTCGCAATTCTGACTTTTTTCTGATATGAAAAATCTGAATTATGAGTTTATTAACACAAAAACTTTAGTGACGGAAATAAAGAGGTGAAAGAAAAACATTTTTTGAGGGAAAGGCAATATTTTTGTGAGCAAACACTTTCTAGATAGAACGCAATACTTTTGTGAGATTACGTTTTTTTTTTATAGTTTTGCAAAATTAAGAAAAAAAAATTTCTCACAGTTGCGAATTTACATTTCACAATTCTCACTAAGATTCTGACTTCTGACTATTTTGTAGTAAGTAGCAAATATTCTTTGGGGAAATGTATTGGAGTAAAAGTATACATTTTAATTAGGAAAAAAGTAAAAGTAGGCTGAAAAATGAAAACTCAAGTAAAGTACAGATACTACCAAAAAATACTTAACGAAAAAAACTACTGTAACGAAGTATTATTGCTTCGTTACATTACACCACTGCATAACGGTGACTATAAAATATGTAGTTATGGTAAGGAAATGAAATATTTTGATACCAAAACTAGGACTCCAAACGTCCTCTTTTTTGAAAACTAAAATCTGGCCACCCTACATAAATGCAGTTCTTAGTTTACAGTATTTGTTGAGAGGAATAGGCCTGTCACAGATGTGTTTGATGACACATGAGACTTTTAAACAGCGGTCCCACTTTTGTGGCCTCATTTCTCAAAGCGAGTTCACTGCTTAGTCAGTTTTTCAGTCTTTCTGAATTTTTAACTGCTGTGCCAGCATATAAAAATTCAGCCATCATGCTAACTCTGCCACTCTGTCAAAAACTGACAAGAGGCTGACAGAGAAAAACAATGTCTTTGGCTAACTTTAGTTATTGCTGTTAGCCCTCATGCACTGGTAGGAAAAAACAGCTTGAACAAGCCTAATGCAGTTAACCAGTCTCCCAACCTGACCAAGTTGGTTATGTTGGTTTTAGATGGGTTTGTGACCAGCTGACCGATTAGCCAAACCAGCTGTAATAGTGAATCTTTTAATAGCAGAGGAATTTCGGTAACACTTTCTATGAAGCCTGTATTTATAATGCATACTAAGGGTATTCTTAAGGCATTATAATGAATGCATAATGCATTATAAAAAAAACGTATAATATGTTGTATCATCTCATGAGTATTTATAAGAACAGTTTTTTTTTATAAGAACAGTTTTAATGCATTATAATTTTTCCTTATTTGTGGTATAGCTTTTAAAATTATGATTACCTCCTCAGTTATAACGTATTATAAGTCTCATATCTTGCCATGTTACTCATGTCACTTTACTTAAATCATACAAAGACCACTTTTAAAGGGATAGTTCACCCAAAAATGAATATTTGATGTTTATCTGCTTACCCCCAGGGCATCCAAGATGTAGGTGACTTTGTTTCTTCAGCAGACTTCCCAACTAGACCAAAGGGATAATTGTGCCCTCTGCTGTTCACATACTGTATTTCAAAGGCAGTCCACAAAATTATATTTAGTTAAAAAATTTATTTACAGACTTACCTGACACTGATATATCGATTATTTAAATTTCATCCAAAAGGCTTTCTTTCAGATATATATATATATATATGTGTGTGTGTGTGTGTGTGTGTGTGTGTGTGTGTGTGTGTGTGTGTTTTCACACATACACATCCCTAACACAAGGGATTTATCAAATGCTTTCATGTAAGATGGGAAAAAGTTTTAGTGCCACATGCGAAACCATGGTGAACAGATGGCAGCATGCTATGCAAAAAGTTTTTTGTGTTTTATTTATAGAAGTACAAATACAAAAACTTTGTTCAAAAGTGGATCATTCCTATTAATCTTATTCCTCCTGTTCCAAGAATCACCAGCTGAGAGGTAAGCTACATCTTTTCTTCAGCATGCATTAGAGTTTTTACAATAGCTAAGCAAGCTGTATGTAATCCTATATTGCACCTGGGGAAATAACACTGCTGTATTAAGTGCAGAAATGACTCTGCAGTATTCAGCTTGTAGTGTAGGCTGCATGACATTTGGTTTTTCCAAGTTGTAGATGGTAATCTATTTTTCTATAGATGAAAATAATAAAGCGGCAGAGCTACTGAAGGTGTGGGATCATAAAACTGGCTCACAGATGCTCATGTAGGATGTTCAATGATGCCCACACGCGGTTAAAATAACTGATTTGTGATGAACAACAAAGCTCAGAGGAAAAACTTTGAATAGAACACTTTTGTATGATTTTATTGTTGTTTGTTTCAGCAAGTTAGCAAATGAATGCTGAATTAAGAATTCATAGATGCACGTCTACCAATTATACAGAGAAATAACTGCACGATTGCCCATGTATTTTTGCACGCAAGAGAATACATTAGTGAAAGTTTTACTATTATAAAGTCAAAAACAAGAGTTCTACTTTAGGACAGGAAAAAAATCTTTTCAGAGATTTATTTTTGTGTGTGTGCAAACTGCTCAAATTCTTATTCTCAGCAAGCCAAATTCATTATTCATGGATAGACATTCCTTGATGTCAGAGTTTTTTTTTTCTTTTACATTGTATGAGCATTTTATTAGTTTCCAGTGAGCACTTCTTGGATATGTTTTTCCAGTGGATCATTTTTCATGCAACCCATTGCATGCTCCATCTAATTTGCTTTTGACTTACTTTTGTGATTGGTCTGCAAAGAACTAAGACAAATTGCGATCAAAGTAACGATCTTTCCTCTTGGCGAACACTTCCACGTGTTCCGCCCACTTCTGCTGTTCTGTGGAAGTTCAGAATTAGCCTCTTATCTTTGGTCTTATCTAATCTCCAGCAACACGCTCGCTGAACGCCAACACGGGAATGAGTTATCTCCCCTGGGGGACAAAAGCGGGGACTTCAAAAACTGAACCCTAACGAAACATGTCTAACAGATTACAAGAACACTGGGTGGTGGCAGCTCATGAGGTGAGGAGATGGGCGAATAATCCAAAGGTTGCAATTCAAATCCCAAATGGAAGATTTATGATTTAGAGAATTAATCTTTCTGCACTGGAATCAACCAATAATCTACACTGTAAACAAAATCTGTAGAAATTACAGTATTACTGGCAGCTGGTTGCCAGTAAATTACTGTAGATTTAAATTTATGCTATTTACTGGCAACAGTTTGTTCAAAGTTAATTGAACATTAAACATTAACAAGTCTTTATCTTTACAGAATAAAACTAAAATAACAGCCTCATGCAAAGCATTCTGGGAACCAAAATCTGAAGGAAAAAAACAGAAAAAGGTTGATGAAGGTTTCTGGTTCCCAGAATGCTTTGCAGTAGGTTGTTATTTTATAGTTTTATTCTGTAAAGACAAAGACTTGTTAATGTTTAATGTTCATTTAACTTTGAACAAACTGTTGCCAGTAAATAACATAAATTAAAAATCTACAGTAAGTTACTGGCAACCAGCTGCAGAACTACAGCAAATTTTTTACAGTGTATAATAAAAAAAGTACTAGAAATTGCTTTGGAAGTGCAAATATTTCACTCTAAAAAGTTGCAAATAAAACAATTTTATGAGTTTTATGAGAAAATGGTAATTCAGTTTTTCTACTTGCAAAATTCAATGTTTAATTCAACATGTTGCTTGCTGTTTCTTTGTGAAATTTACTAGAATTTCTAGAGTAATTACACTACCAGTCAAAAGTTAAAAAAGGGCTCACCAAGCCTGCATTTATTTGATCCAAAGTACTGCAAAAATATTTTGAAATATTTTTACTATTTAAAGTAACTGTTTTCTATTTTAATATATTTTAAAATGTAATTTATTCCTGTGATTTCAAAGCTGAATTTTCAGCATCATTACTCCAGTTACATGATCCTTCAAAAATTTGCTGCTCAAAAAACATTTATTACTATTATTTTGAAAACAGCAAACTAGATTTTTTTCAGGTTTCTTTGATGAATAGAAAGTTCTGAACAACAGAATTTACCTGACTCCAAGCTTTAGTATAAGGATTTTTTTATTTTAGATAAATGCTGATCTTTGGATATTTCTATTCATCAAAGAATCCTGAAAAATATGTACTCAACTGTTATAAATATAATATAAAATAAAATAAAAATTCTTCAACGGCAAATTTGCATATTATAAGACTTTGATCACAGGAATAAATTACATTTAAATTTTAAAAATACATTTAAATAGAAAGCAGTTATTTTAAATAATAAAAATATTTCACAATATTACTGCTTTTGCTGTATTTTGGATCTAATAATTACAGGTGTGGTGAGCAGAAGAGACTTCTTTAAAAAACATTACAAATCGTACTGTCCAAAAAGTTTTGACTGATGTACGTTACAACCAGGGTTATTATCGTTAACTAAAACAAAAATAAATAAATAAATAAATAAATAAATAAATACAAATAAATAATATATAATTGAAATATAAATTCAAAATACAAACAAAAACTATAATAGTAGATCAGTAGCAGGGGTTTACAGCTTTTCCAGGCCAAAGAAAAAAAGAGAGTAAGCAGGGACCTTCATTATCATCATAAAGTGTGTTGCACTTAAAGTGCGCAAAGTATATTCATATTTTTTACATACTGTTGCTTGTATGATCCTTACATTGCAAAGTCATATAAGTCATTATTTATTTTAGATTCCTCATTATTTTCCAACCATGCAGTACCATCACAACCCTGCATTAGAATACAGCATAAAGCGTTAGGATTTTGATTAAGCTCCATTTGAAAAGCATTTACATTTACATATAGAATGACTCTAAACAGGTATTATTAATTGGCAAATAGTGAAGTTACTTTTTAATAGGAAAATTGGAAAGTAAATTAACCTGAGAAGACACCAATCAGTTTAGTATCTGCCATGTTTTAATGTTCTTAAAAGCTTGGACTTCATGGAAGAAAGTTATTTAAGTCACACTGAGTGTTCACTGATACAGCTTGTCAGTGCTGAGAGATCCTCAAGCTTTTAATGTGCTGATAACACGTGTCCCACAGTGATGAGACGAAGCACAAAATGAAAGCGAGCTGGAACGGCATCAAGGAAAGGGGTATGAAAAATGCCTGAGACAATTTTACCAAATGCAACTGATAATGAGATGCAAATGTAGAACAAAGGATTATGGGTCACAAGGGAGAGCTGGATTCCAGCAGAGAGCGCTACTTTGCTACATGAAAGCATGCTGGAGACACTGAGGAGGCTGTACGGGGCTGGTTACCACCAACCTCTGGCTGTGTTTGGAAAACTAGTTTACTATTTACTGTGGAGTATACACTGTGAAAAAGCAGGTATTCCATGAAGCAATAGTATACATTATTATCAACTGATCTCCTTACGTTCAATAAGTAGCGTCTAGTTATCAACTTAAAAAAAAAAACTTTTCTGTAACAATGTTTTAACTTCTGATCAAATAGTCAAAATAGAGATTGCAGCTTTAATTAACTAACTGTGCACAGCATGCAAACTAGATACTGTAGAAATAGGAACACAGTAAATCTGAAATATATAAAAATAAATGATAACACAGACCAATTACGCCCCTTTTTACAATATGTAATATAAGTCTCAAGTGTCCCAAGAATGTGTTGGTGAAGTTTCAGCTCAAAATACCCCACAGATCTTGTATATCATTTTAAAAATGCATATTTTGAGTTGTGCCTATATTTTTGTGCATGTCTCTTTAAATGCAAATGAGCTGCTGCTCCCTGCCCCCCTTTTTTGAATATGATTATGGGTTTACAGCTCATACTTCAGATACTCTGCCAAAAAACATCTGTTTAGTTTTTATTATCATGTCTTTTGTGCTGAAATCATGCGTTTTAAAGCCATATTAGTTTAAACTTTTGATAATACGATTTTCCGAGCACACACATCCGAAGCATGTGCACAAAAATCCGCTGTCACACAGCATGTGACTAACTAAACTAAGTTCTCTTTCATGTCTTATTGCACTTTAACTGTCAAATACACACAAGTTTATGTTAAAACACACGAGTTACAAAAACAGTTGGTTTTGTCTGTGAAGGTAAACAGCTAGGAAAGAATTTGCATGTTTATATTAGATCTGTGTGGCAGCAGCGTGATATACAGTAAATAAATTAATAATTCCACTGCTCTCTTGTTTCCTCTGAGGCTCGGGCTCTAAATAGTGTTCTGTGCAGCCAAAGAAAGAACAGTTAGTATGCTTTGCTCAAACTCTTGCCATGGCGTTTAAACTGGTACCCCATTGTCGCTTGCGAAAACACAATGGCGGGCGGCACAGTGGGTGGAAATGTGCAGATTAAGGGGCGGTAATATTAGAATAAGATTCCCTTTGTGCATCTTGGAGGAAGCTAAATCTGAGTAGCTCATTTTTTCACCTTAAAAAAAACTTACCAAAAAAAGTTTCTGGGTTGGTAGATGCACCATGATTACAGGACTAGATTTTCATGATATGTCACCTTTAACATTCTATTAATATTACTGGAAGAACGCTTATTTGTAGCTTTCAGATAACATTGCCATCATGTTAGCCAAAGTTCTGAGAATTTTCCCTTAGCTGGGTGGCTTAAAACAGCTTCATACTGTATATTTGAAAGATTAAATGGCATGAGATTTAAAAACATTTAACAACCATTCCTTTCTCTGAAATAAACACTAACTTGTAGAAGTCTGGTCACCTGTAAACAAAACTTTGTTCCTCTGCGGAAACTGTAGAGCCAGCCAATCTGATTAGAACCTTTCAAACTTATTTTTTCAAATTTAATTTGGTGTGAAATCTGCAGATGGTCTGCGCATGGACTGTGGGTGGTCTAGGGACGTGCTGGCTGATGCTGAGGCTACAAGAGTTCCAATCTCAGACTCTGTCTGGGAATTATCTCACCATGAATTAAGATGAAAAGCTGGATGCATAGCATCTGCAAAATGACAGGTGGTAGGTTTATGCTAATTGACTATCTTTCAAATATTCCTTAAAGCCCATTTCTGAAGCCCAATACAGTGGTATGCAAAACTTTGGGAACCCCTTGCAGAATCTGTGAAAATGTGAGTAAAGAGATTATAGAAAATGCATGTCATTTTTTATTTAGTACTGTCCTGAGTAAGATATTTTACATAAAATATGTTTACATATAGTCCACAAGACAAAAAATAGCTGAAATTGTTAAAATAGCCCCCTTTAAAAGTTTGGGTACCCTTGGTTCTTAATACTGTGTTGATCTACAACTGTTTTTGTTTTGTAATGTTCATGAGTCACTTGTTTGTTCTGCACAGTTAAACTGAGCACTGTTCTTCAGAAAAATCATTCACGTCCTGCAGATTCTTCAGTCTTTCAGCATCTTTTGCCTATTTAAACCCTTTCCAGCAGTAACTGTATGATTTTGAGATCCATCTTTTCACACCAAGGACAACTGAGGGACTCAAACCCAACTATTAAAAAGGGTTCAAATATTCACTGATGCTTCAGAAGAAAACATGATGCATTAAGAGCCCAGGGGTGAAAACTTTTGAATAGGATGAAGTTGTCCAAATTTTTCTTATTTTGTTAAAATATAATATTTTTCCCATTAGTACTGCAAGTACTACAACAGAAGATGCTTGCATGTTTTCCAGAAGACAAATTAAGTACAATTTACTTTGATAATCAAATTCAAAATGTTTTCATCCTGGCTCTTAATGCATTGTGTTTCCTTCTGGAGCATCAGTGAGCGTTTGAATCTTTTTTAAATAGTTGTGTTTGAGTCCCTCAATTGACCTCAGTGTGAAAAGATGGATCTCAAAATCATACAGTCATTGCTGGAAAGGGTTCAAATATGCAAAAGATGATGGAAAACAGAAGAATCTGCAGGATATGGAAGATTTTTCTGAAAAACAAAGCTGAACATCACAAAAAAAAAAAAAAAAACAGTCGTAGATCATAAATTATCTTACTCAGGACAGTACTTAATAAAAAATAACATGCATTTTGTATAATCTCTCTTCACATTTTCAGAGATTCTGGAAGGGGATCCCAAACTTTTGCATGCCACTGTAAATGTATTCCTCAGATCTGTCTTTAGGACACTGGTTCTAAAAAGGTGTGTTTTTACCCAAAAATAGATCACAGGTGTGATGAAAATAAATACTTATTTCAGGTTCACTTGACGTGAGGATAAATGTCTTCTTTTTTGTTCCACAAAAGAAAATAAGTTCTGTAATACAGTTGTGTCACAAAAATTTCAATGTTTCAATTTAATGACTTCTTTTAATTTAGTAAACTAACAACTTTGGCACTTTGTTTGGTCATTATTTGATATCTAATGAAGCAAAATCAGTTGACAACCATTGGACACAAATGCATTTTGGCAATGTACATTTGGCTACAATAGAAAGACTGTGAATTTTGAAGTCCCATCACATTTCTATGTAAGGCTGATGCAAACGTTTTTGGCTGGAATCTTTGCCTCCGCACTGGGCCTAAAGCGACTGAAGCAATCAGGCGCTGTGTATGCTAACGCTGCTCATTAGCAGGATTAATTAAGAGCGCTTTTGAGGGTATTTGCCTCTGAGACCTAGGAGCCAACGAGGACTCCAGAATAAAGAGATGTGGGAAGAGAACATCACAGATGAGTAAAGAGGTCATGGAGTTGTGCCAGGCTGACAGTATACTGTGGCTGAGTTCAAAGGATGACTGTACTGTTCATGCTAATTTTAAGTGACTCATGCGTCGCAGTCAGGTATACTGTGCGACTCTAATGTGTTTGCTTCTAAAAGTATTTATTAGAGCTGCCAGTCAAGGGAGCAGAGTTTCAGGTACAGTTTAATGCTTTTCCGCTCCACAGATTATTGAAAATGGCAGTGCACGTCTCAGGTGGAGTGTTGGAAAAAACAAAAAAACGCTTCTCTGTCTTACTGAGGAATGCTGAACACTTTAAAAAAGCATTCATTTCCGAATTCAGTATTATCACTCAAAGCTGCATTGCAAGCTAAAGAAATTTTGTCTTTATTTACTCACCTGCATGTCCAGATGTTATTCCTAACAGGTATTCTGTTAATTGTTTCCATGAAATACTTACTACAGACCTTCAATTTCTTTTGGTTAACTATTCCTTAAATTTTTTCTTAAAGTATTCCCATAGTGAACTCTCATGCCTTTATACAGACACAGCCAACTTGAAGAGTTACTATGGTATTTCATAAGCTACAAAGACCAGATAAAATCTCAAATGAACTGCTGAAGAACATGACCCAGGAGGATGTATGAAATCCCTTTGAAGACTTTTAAATCTTAAGTTCTTTTTAGATCCACTAGAGGGCAGAGCATGATGTTCGTGACAGAAAAAGGTGAATATTGAAGCCTATGGAAGGGTGTACTGAGAAGCGAACAAGCTATAATCAAGTATACAACTCACCTCTACCAAAAGGAAGCATGGCACTATATATTTGCTCCTCTTAACTCCTCCCCTCCCCACGATCCTCCTCCTGTCCATCTCTCCTGTCTTCAGTATATCAGACACCTGAAACAAACACAGGCATGAAATAGTCATTTAATTTATCTTACTCATTCAGTTGGATTGTACATTTTAGATTTAATGCATGTATATTATCATCCAGAGCACTGTTTTTTTGTAAGCCAACCCGTAAATTCACATCACCTGATTAAATCCCCATAGGATTTCTCTGGCTTTTGGTTTATTGAAAACAAGCTCTGTGACCTGCAAAGGTTTATGATTCTTTCACTTTATGTTTATCATGATAATCTTCACAAATGAACAAAGCTTTTATGAATTTTGAAGCATAAATACAAATACAACACATCAAACACATACCACGATTGCATGACTTCACCATCAGCACCATCAAGCTTCTACCACCCTTTCAGACTTAATGTACTGTAAAAATGCTTTCCCTGGAAGTCTGAGTTACAAAAGTTTGCAAGAGCGCAATTATAAACAAAATAGGGCAGTGAAAGTGCAATAGGGAGTAGATGAGCTTGCCAGTTTAATGTCCCAGACAACCTCTGTAGTTCCATTTAGCTACTTGTTAGCAACTCAGTTTTTTGTGGGTTGCAAGTCAAATGCGAAAATATCAAACTTGTGTTAACCACAGACTATTGACTTCAGGACGATGGAACCAGAAGTGCTACAATGCTAACTTGTTTTCAGGTTTTGGCTCATAAAAATATGTAACCCCTGCAGCGTTCTATATAGAATCAATCAAAAGCATTCATTGCAAGCCACTAAGGTTAAAGGTTATCAGTTTTGGGGAAGTTGGAGGAGAAAGTAATCCACTTTAGATCTTTTAAGATAAAACTCTACAAATCTACAAAATTGAAACACTGCACTTGTACTTGATCACAATAACAAAGAGAAAAAAAATCTATAATTAATAATGTTTCTTGACACATCTGCTCATGTGCCAAATTTCAAAATTGTGACCCTAGACCACAAAACCAGCCATACGGGTCAATTGTTTTAAATTGAGATATATACATCATCTGAAAGATGAATAAATAAGCTTTTTATTTATGTATGGCTTTGAAAATCTGGAATCTGAGGGTGCAAAAAATTTAAATACTGAGACAATTGCCTTTAAAGTTGTCCAAATGAAGTACATAGCAATGCATATTACTAATCAAAAATTAAGTTTTGATATATTCATGGTAGGAAATTTACAAAATATCTTCGTGGAACATGATCTTTACTTAATATGCTAATGATTTTTGGTATAAAAGAAAAATTAATCATTTTGACCCATATATGTATTTTTACCTATTGCTACAAATATACCTGTGCTACTTAAGACTGGAAAGACTAAAAAGAAATTGGGTTCTGGGTAGAAGCGGATAAAACATATTACCTCAGGAAAAAAACAACAGAAGATGATCTACAAACAAATGTGTGTGTTTGAAAGACTATGGTTCCTTAGATACACGTCTCTTCGTGTGTCAATAAACCATTTGTTAAACTTAAAGTTTGGAAACGTTCTTTGGTGTTACAACAGTTTTCAAACTGTGGGTCACAAAAAGTGACACATTTCACAGACCTCAGTGTTTCCTGCACGCCCAGTCTGCGTCTGCACTCACACATTGCATGCAAAATGCAAAAAAAAAAACACAAAAAAACATGCAGCACGATCTGTGCAGTCCAATTCAAGAACAATGACTCCAGTGAACCAGTTCTTAATGAATCGTTTAAAAAGATTTACTGAAATCCCTCAAACTGTCAGAGCTGCTACTCCATCAACATCCAGTATGACTCACTGTGAGTTCCATGTCAATGCAACATTACTTTAGTACAGCCATTAGGCTGCTTTTACTTGCTGTGTCACCAGGAAACCACAAATGTATTCTCTCTTAATCTCTATACCTCAATGTCACTTCTTTGTTCATGGTTACCCTGATTTTTATATTGGTCATGCAATGATAATGATATGACTACCCAATGTAATAATATGGCAAGGACAATCAAAACTGTTAACTTAAAGTGAACAAAAGTGTTTTTCCACCTCATTTTCAGTTTATGTTTTGGTAGGTCTCAAGATTGATTAGCCCTTTAATATTAAAGCCCATTTGTGCCACTGAATAAAAAATTCAAAAAGTAATTGCGACTTCTGACATTCTGACATTTTTCTCACAATTGCGAGTTTACATCTTGCAATTCTGCCTTTTTTCTCATAATTGTGAGATATAAACTCACATTTCCAATAATAAATAATCGCCAGATAATTGTCAGATCTAAAATCACAATTCTGAGAAATGAAGTCAGAATTGCGAAATATAAACTGGCAATTCTGACTTTTTTCTCAGAAGTACGTGTTTTAAACTCACACTTGCAAATTAAAAAGTCAAAATTGCGGGATATAAACTCACAATTGCGAGAAATAAAGTCAGAATTGCGAGATATAAACTAGCAACTGCGAGAAATAAAGTCAGAATTGCGGGATATAAACTCGCAATTGCTAGATATAAAGTCAGAATTGCGGGATATAAACTCGCAATTGCTAGATATAAAGTCAGAATTGCAAGATATAAAACCGTAATTCTGAGAAATTAAGTCAGAATTATGAAATATAAACGGGCAACTCTGACTTTTTTCTCAGAATTGCGGGATATAAACTCGCACTTGCGAGAAATAAAGTCAGAATTGTGAGATATAATTTTTTTTCTCAGAATTGTGTTTGTATCTTGCAATCCTGACTTTTTTTCTCAGAAGTGCGTGATATAAACCCAAAAGTCAGAATTGCGAGAAAAAGAAAAAAAAAAAAATACTGACTTTTTTCTCAGAATCTGAGAATATCTCACAATTCGGACTTCTTTTCTCGCAACTTCTAGTTTACATCTTGCAATTCTGACTTTTTTCTAAGAATTGTGATACAAACTCGCAATTCTGCCTTTTTTCAGAATTGTAATATAAACTCGCAATTGTGAGTAATAAAGTCAGAACTGCGAGATAGAAACTCACAATTCTGACTTTTTCTCAGAAGTGCATGATATAAACTCACAATTGCAAGTTATAGTCAGAATTGTGAAAAAAAAGTCCGAATTGCAAGATATAAACTCGCTGTTGTGAAAAATAGTCAGAATTGAAATAATGACTTTTTTATATTGCGTGTTTGTATCTTGCGATTCTGACTTTTTTTCCTCGCAACTGCATTTTTTTATCTCACAATTCTGACTTTTTTTTTTATAAAATTATAAAGTCCTGTTCTGAGGGGGAAAAAAGACTGATATTTTCTGAAAATTACGAGTTCATATTTATATTTTGTCACTGTCCTACCATGGGTAAAATCAGTTAAAAACTGTAGTAAAATGCGCTGTCGGCTCATGAGCTGCATGCACTTTTTTAACTTTTGCTGAAAAGCTAACAGATGCAAACAAGTTTTAAATGGTTTACACAAAGGCATTATCCACTTGGAAATATGTGAAATTAACCCAGCTGAGCCAAGGCAGAGGAAAATTATCATTAAATAATACATTTTGTTCTGTTCTTCACACAAAACTATAAAAGACTAATGACTAATGAGATCTTAACAAGGGTGTAGAAAAGTGTTCTGTCAGCTCATGAGTGGCATGCACTTTTTAAACTATTGTTAAAAAGCTAACAGATGCACACAAGTTTTAAATGATTTACACATAAAAAATACTATCCTTCTAGAAATATGGCCTAAAATAGTTTACTGATAGAAAAGGTAATCAGAGTATTGTATTGTGTTAATGCATTACCTCAATACTGACGGTTACTGGGTGTCCAGATGCATGGATTTGAACACGGCAGCAAAAAAATTGACTTATTATTGCAGCTATTCCATAAGCAATGTCACCATGGCTTGAGATTATCCATAAAACTATTATGCATTGACAATAATTTTTCCATCACCAGCTCTGTATCATCAAATTGAAATCCTGCCTAGCAGAGCAGCATCAAGAACATTATCAGCACAGCGACTGCTCATTTCATTTGCAGCCGGGACTCGCAGAAAAAGAAAACCAAATTCCCACTGTGCCGAACAGAAGATGAGTTTTAGAACGAGGGGCTGAAATTTGAGATTAGAATCTTAGTTCAGCACTTCAGAATTGTCTCGTTTGATGTGTAGGTCACAAACACACGCTCACATACATGTCGCCTTCAACAAAGAACGCATTAGTAAAGAGACCAACAATACGAATATAAGCTCTCTGTAATGATCGAGATCACTTTTATGTTTTCTCCACTATTGTTACATAATGAGGGGGAGAGAGATGAATAAGAGCTGATGAATAAAACATGAGGTTTAGCTTCTGTCTTTAGCACTGTGTTCCTCAGGCCCAGTTGCAAACACAACACCACAAACATCTTGTAGCTGTCACCATCTACACAGAGCCATTAAAATTCACCGCCTAAAAATGCTGAGGCTTGAGTTGAAAAGGGCCAAAATTGATTTTATGCACCAATTACGATGCTATAAATTAGGTCTGCAACGCTACCGAGTTAAAATAGGAAACAAGATATTTATGCTCTTTACTGGTGTTGTAAAGTTTTTAACGATTTTAAAAAACAGTCTACACTTTCTACAAAAAATGTTGCTTCCATTAGTACCAGGGATCTTTAGCTCACCAAAACATTTGCCTTTTGGGATTCTTCTTTGGTCAGGCAAGAGATTCTCAAATTTCTATGCTGGACCAAGCTGGATTATGCCAGTCTGACAATGGTGTTCTCATTAATAACTCTTTCACTATTCTCTTTTCTTTTTAACAATTTTCTCAATTCTTGCATCTCTGTTCCAGTCTGCACTTCTCAAAACAATCTTGGAACTCTGTATTGTGGTACTTGTATTTTTTTAAGTGGCTTTGGATAAAAGAGTCTGCTAAATTAATATTTAAACATTAATGTTTTGGCCTCAGTGTTGTTAAATCTGGTACAACCCAACTGAGGCAAGGCAGGGGGAAATTATCATTGAATAATACATTTTGTCCTGTTCATGTTCACATCTCTTCACACAAAACTATTACAGACTAATGACTAATGAGATTTTAACAAGGGTTTTAAAGGGATAGTTCACCCAAAAATGAAAACTGTGTCATTATTTACTTACCCTCATGTCATTTCAAACCTTTAACTGATTTGTTCTTTGATTAATGTTCATAGTGTATAAAAGCCTAAATTAAATCTGTTCATCTGTTCATATGAAGACAATTTGGACTAAACCACTCAATTCATATGGTTTAATTTTACAATCTTTTTATGAACTTTTCCCCTTCTTTTTAAATGTCATATCAGCTTCTAGCTCATGTAGAGACAGGTTTAATTATTTAAAATGAAAACTAAATAAGATGTTTAATATTAATTTGTTCAGAAAACTGATCAACTTTTTGAAGCTTCAAAGTGGTGGTTGTATAGACTGTCAATGGAGGGACAGAAATCTCTTAGATTTCATGAAAAATATCTTTAGATGATGAACAAAAGTCTTGAGACATGAGAATGAGTAATTAATGACAGAATTTTCATTTTTGGATGAACTATCCATTTAAGTACTTCCAGAATTCAAAAGAAAGTAAAAAAAAAAAAAAAAAAAAAAATATGATAGGAACAATTTATGTTTTACAGATTAAACTTAAATTGATAGTACATAACCTCATATTTCCTTAACCGAAATAATGTTAATATACTAAATATACCAAAAATACATACCAATACTGGTAATATACCAACAATTAGACAGACAACCACAATCAAAGTTCATCAAAAGTAAAAAATACTTGCAAGTAGTAAATACAAATATATAAATTGTGTGATGTTAAGTCTCACACAGGACACTAAAACAATGCAATACATTAATTTATTAAACAATAATTTATTTTACATTTTAAACATTAATTTATTAACTTAAAATGTAACACAAATCTCTCACAAATTATCCACCTTTTTCTTCCCGTAAGAGTGGGTGCAGCCATTTGTAAATTTTATGGATCTTTCTTCCTGTTTTATTCACGTCCAGCTATGTTTAGCTGTACAAAACATCTAGTTTTGCTGCCTGATATTGCAAATAGGTGTGTCTTATCATATTATTTGTAATGTATTATATTATGAGCACACTGGTTTGTAGTGCAAACAGTTGGACCATTTACTTCTTCTAATTTTTTTCCTCATTTTCTTCTCACCCATGTTGAACAAAAAGGTGGATAAGAATAATTGTTCTTTTTCGCTTCCAAAATCTGTACATTTTCTGTATGCTGAACAGTTTTTTGTTATTGTACTGTATACAGTGAGGGAAAAACTTATTTGATCCCCTGCTGATTTTGTACGTTTGCCCACTATCGTTTGCTCACTATCGCAAAACATGACTTAGTACTTGGTGGCAAAACTCTTTTTGGCAATCACAGAGGTGTTTCTTGTAGTTGGCCACCAGGTTTGCCCACATCTCAGGAGGGATTTTGTCCCACTCCTCTTTGCAGATCCTCTCCAAGTCATTAAGGTTTCAAGCCTGACGTTTGACATCTCGAACCTTCAGCTCCCTCCACAGATTTTTTATGAGATTAAGATCTGGAGACTGGCTAGGCCACTCCAGGACCTTAATGTGATTCTTCTTAAGCCACTCCTTTGTTGCCTTGGCCATATGTTTTGGGTCACTATCATGCTGGAATACCCATCCATGGCCCATTTTCAATGCCCTAGCTGAGGGAAAGAGGTTCTCACCCAAGGTTCTCACCCCATCCATCGTCCCATTGATGTGGTGCAGTTGTCCTGTCAGAAAAACACCCTCAAAGCATAATGTTTCCACCTCCATGTCTGACGTTGGGGATGGTGTTCTTGGGGTCATAGGCAGCATTCCTCCTCCTCCAAACACGGTGAGTACAGTTGATGCCAAAGAGCTTGATTTTGGTCTCATAGGACCACAACACTTTCACCCAGTTCTCCTCTGAATCATTCAGATGTTCATTGGCAAACTTCAGATGGGCCTGTACACGTGCTTTCTTGAGCAGGGGGACCATGCGGGCGCTTCAGGATTTCAGTCCTTCAGGCGTAGTGTGTTACCAATTGTTTTCTTGGTGACTATGGTCCCAGCTGCCTTGAGATCATTGACAAGATCCTCCCGTGTAGTTCTGGGCTGATTCCTCACCGTTCTCATAACTATTTAAACTCCACAAGGTGAGATCTTGCATGGAGCCCTAGACCAAAGGAGATTGACAGTTATTTTGTGTTTCTTCCATTTGCGAATAATCGCACCAACCGGTGTCACCTTCTCACCAAGCTGCTTGACGATGGTCTTGTAGCCCATTCCAGCCTTGTGTAGGTCTACAATCTTGTCCCTGACATCCTTGGACAGCTCTTTGGTCTTGGCCATGGTGGACAGTTTGGAATCTGATTGACTGATTGCTTCTGTGAACAGGTGTCTTTTATACAGGTAAAAAACTGAGATTGGGAGCTCACCCTTTGAGAGTGCTCCTAATCTCAGGTTGTTACCTGTATAAAAGATACATGGGAGCCAAAAATCTTGCTGATTGATAGGGGATCAAATACCTATTTCACTCATTTAAATACAAATTAATTTTTGACAATTTTTGATCAACTTTTTAAAATGGGTTTTTCCAGATTTTTTTGTTGTTATTCTGTCTCTCACTGTTCAATAAACCTACCAAAAATTATAGACTTAAAATTATAGATTTATTAATCATTTCTTTGTCAGTGGGCAAACATACATTTTTTTTTCCTCACTGTATAGTAAGGGAACTTACCATTAGCTTTTACCATAGCATTTACAGTACATTACTTAAACAGCTAAAACTACATTCATTTTTACAGTACAGTCTGGTAGGGAACAATCTGTTTTTGCTGGGCTAACTGTAACTGGGCTAAATCAAACAACAATTTCAAACATGTCTGCCATGTTCTTGTGTCTAAAATTCTGTTTGAAGCCTTGCGCAGACAAGCAGCTAAAGTGACAGCGGCACTAACGCATTACAGTTTTGTCCTGAGGACCAGCTGCATCTGGATAATCCTTTATTCCTAAAAGCTTGATTTGGCTGAGTAGGTGTAATGACTTTATACTGCTCAAACTCTTGAAAGTGAACCGTCAAAAAACTCAGCGTTAGTGAGCGCTGCTCTTACAATTAACAATACACTGACAGACCACTGACATGCATCATAAAATCTCGCACCACACTGAAAAGTGAGGCGCTGCGTTTACAGCAAACACACAGCGCAGGAAAAATGAGCACAGGTGTACGTTCTTAAGAAATCCATCTTCAAAGGGAAGTCTAAGGCACCCTGATATGTCTATCCTCTGAGCTCTTTAAAACACACACTCTTAGCAACAGAGAGAAGGAAAGACAAATTCAGGTCACTGCTAAGGAGTACATGAGAAACAAGGAGAGCACAAGGGACAGGAAGGACAACAAAGCAAGAGCCTTTAGCTCACATTGTATCTTAAAAAGTAGCTTATTTGGGTTTAAAACTTGACCTTGATCAACGATTTTAAAATATTAACCTATTTTCCTCTGGCCACTAGAATTCAGGTCATTTACTGTAACAAGATACTGCTTAGTATTAAAGAATATCTAATTCGCTGATTGGTTGATGGAGGCATAAGAAAGCATACGTCCCAAATCCCACACTAGTGACTGTCCTGAGCTGTGACGTGAAAGGCAGCAGATAAATATAAGCCAATTTCATGCTTTTAAGAGCACTTCAAAAATAGGGCACTGATTAAAACATCTACTATAATGAAATATCTGTGATTTATTTGTCAGAACACATGGTTATTTCTGAATAGCTGCCAATGGAGGAAGAAGCTATTTGCTCCCATAATGGTGTAGTTATGTTATATCTATCAGCAGAAGCTGATTTCAGGTTGGCTAGCATGTCTTTGGGGGACAGCATTTTGGATAAGGAAGTTAGTAATGGTTTACTTTTAAGCCATTTACACCACTATGCCTGAACCAAATAAACAATAAAAAAACATTCTGCCACTAAAAAGAGCTTTTTACACTATGCTACAGTGAGCAACATTAACATTAAGCTACAAAGTACATTAAGCAGCATTTTATGACTGTATTTTTTAAAACAAAGCCTAGAAAAATGTTGATTTTATAGTCCTAGTCCCAAACAGCAGTGTCACAAATATAAGAGTTGTGAAAAAATTAAGTGCTTGTAATAGCAGACAACCAATCACAAATTGCCTCATTAAATATTCATGCATTTTGTACAGACAAAACAACTTTCACACACTAATTAGATGTTTAGCATCTAAAGAAGGCAGATAAAAAATATCAAACAGTGATGACTGATTTTTTTTCTCACAATTCAGAATTTTTTCTTAGAACTGTGTGATATAAACACAATTTAGAGAAACATTTTAAGAAATAAACACAACATTTTAAGAAATAAATTCAGAATTGCAAGACATAAACATATATGTGACCCTGGACCACAAAACCAGTCTTAAGTCGCTGGGGTATATTTGTAGCAATAGCCAAAAATACATAGTATGGGTCAAAATTATTGATTTTTCTTTTATGCCAAAAATCATTAGGAAATTAAGTAAAGATCATGTTCCATGAAGATTTTTTTGTAAAATTCCTACTGTAAACATATCAAAATGTAATTTTTGATTAGTAATATGCATTGTTAAGAACTTAATTTGGACAACTTTAAAGGTGATTTTCTCAGTATTTTGAATTTTTTGAACCCTCAGATTCCAGATTTTCAAATAGACACATCTCGGCCAAATATTGTCCTATCCTAACAAACCATACATCAATAGAAAGCTTATTTATTGAGCTTTCATATGATGTATAAATCTCAGTTTTGTCAAATTTAACCTTATGACTGGTTTTGTGGTCCAGGGTCACATATTTTTGGACTTTATAACTTGTAATTGCAATTTTATATCTCACAATTCTAAGGGAAGGTGTCAGAATAACGAGAAAACAGTCAGAATTGTGAGATATAAACTCGCAATTGTGAGAAAATATATATTTTTCAATCTAATTTGGACTTTATAACTTGCAATTGCAATTTGATATCTTACAAATCTTACATGAATTGTCAAAAAACTGTCAGAATTGTGAGATATAAACTTGCATTTGCAAGAAAATATATATTTTTTTACCTCTGGAATGGACTTTATAACTCGCAATTGCAATTTTATATCTCACAATTCTAAGGGAAGTCGTCAGAATTGCGAGAAAACTGTCAGAATTGTGAGATATATACTTGCAATTGTAGGAAAAAAATTTTTTTTTTTAACCTCTAGAATGGATTTTATAACTCGCAATTGCAATTTTTAAATCACAATTATGAGGGAAGAAGTCAGAATTGCGAGAAAACAGTCAGAATTGTGAGATATGAACTCACAATTGTAATAAAGTATTTTTTTTTACCTCTGAAATGGACTTTATAACTTACAATTACAATTTTATCTCACATTTCTGAGGGAAGGAGTCAGAATTGCGAGAAAACAGTCAGAATTGTGAGATATAAACTTGCAATTGTAAGAAAATATATTTTTTTCCTCTAAATTGGACTATAACTCGCAATTGCAATTACATGTCTCTCAATTGTGAGGGAAGATGTCAGAATTGCAAGAAAATAGTAAAAATTGTGAGATTTAAACTCGCAATTATACGATATTTTTTTCTTAACTCTGGAATGGACTTTATAACTCACAATTGCATTTTCATATCTCACAATTCTGAGGGAAGAAGTCAGAATTGCAAGAAAACAGTCAGAATTGAGATATAAACTCGCAATTGTAAAAAAATATGTTTTACCTTTGAAATGGACTATAAATCGCAGTTGCAATTTTATATCTCACAATTCTAAGGGGAAGAAGTCAGAATTGCAAGAAAACTGTCAGAATTGTGAGATATAAACTCGCAATTGTGAGAAAAAATATTTTTTCCCCACTGAATTGGAGTTTATAACTCGCAATTGCAATTTTATATCTCACAATTCTAAAGGTATAAATCAGAATTGCGAGAAAACAGTCAGAATTGAGATATAAACTCGCAATAAAAAAAAGTATACATTTTCGCTCTGAATCAGACTTTATAACTAGCAATTTTAATTTTGTACTGCATCTCACAATTCTGAGGGTAGAAGCCAATATTGCAAAAAACAGGCAGAATTGTAAGATATAAACTCGCAATTGTAAGAAAATATTTGTTTTTCAATCTGAAATGGACTTTTGCAATTGCAATTTTATATCACAATATATATCTTGGAGTTCTGATTTTCTTGCAATTGTGCAATTCTGATTTTTTTGTGCTATTGCAAGTTTATATCCTGCATTTCTTTTCTTTTTTTTCACAATTCACAAGTTTATATCTACTTTATATAAAACATGTATATAAAAAGTCAGAATTATGAGGTAAAAAGTTGCAATTACCTTATATTATTTTTTATTCAGTGGCAGAAACAGGCTTTCATAGTATTTGTGTCTTGTCACCAGCATGAAATGAATTCTGTGTTAGTGTCTCCATGCTCCATAACTAGCAACACCTTTTGACAATCAGCTTCATCATTAACATTTTGAAATTCAAAGACCTGACTTCACAGTGTGAAACATGGAACAAGATAAAAAGCTAATTTTAACACAGAGATAAAAAAAAGTGAACAAAGTGAATAATTCCAAGTGTTAAAAAGCCCAATATTGTCCCTCCTACTGTGTCAAAGTACAGTGCATTATTCGTCAACCAAACGCCATAACTGTCAACACCAGAAATGCATGCTTATCAGATCACTTGCAAGTGATATACTGCTATCTTTCAGCTCTGTTGCACTTCAAACAACAGCAGTGGACTCAAAGACAGGAAAAATGGCCCTTGTTCATCCAGTCTGATCTGAAGTTCCAGAATGAATGGTATGACAGTGCTCAGATGTTTCATGCTCTCTGTGTACACAGAAAAGAGGGCATGTGGGTCTCTGTGTCACTCGCAGTGCAGAAATCTACAGCACGAGCTGCTGACAGGCTGCTTCATCCTCTGCATGACAGCCAAGACATGTCTGCACACTCTGATTTAATTACTTTGACTGAATCCACATAGTCTCGGGTATGGCTTTTGACTTGCGGGATTAAGTCTGGTTCATATTGATTGTAGCTTATTCTGGCCAAGAACCACCTACATAGACAGCAAAAGGCCACTTGACTGTTGGGAAAGCGACCTACTACAATTTGCTACTTTCATGTGCTATTTAGGGGCAGGTTTAAAAGCAATTCTATTAAAATAATTTATTAATTTAAATTGCACATAGGTGTGGTTTTGGACCCTCGCATTTTTTCCTCTCAATTTCGAATTTGTATCTCGCAATTCTGATTTTTTTTCTCACAAATGCAAGTTTGTTTCTCACAATTCTAACTTTTTTTCTGGCGAATGTGAGTTTGTATCGCAATTCTGACTATTTGCTCGTGAATGAGAGTTTGTATCTTCCGATTCTGACTTTTTTTCTGACCCTCGCAATTTTTCCTCTCAATTGCGATTCTGACTTTTTTTTCTCACAAATGCGAGTTTGTATCTCGCAGTTCTGACTTTTTTACGGCAAATGCGAGTTTGTATCACAATTCTGACTTTTTTCTTGCAAATGCGAGTTTGTATCTCGTAATTCTGACTTTTTTCTGACCCTCGCAATTACAAGTTTGTATCTTGCAATTCTGACTTTTTTTCTTGCAAATGCAAGTTTGACTTTTTTCTCTCGAATGAGAGTTTGTATCTTCCGATTCTGACTTTTTTTTTTGACCCTTGCAATTACGAGTTTGTATCTCGCAATTCTGACTTTTTTTAAGGCAAATACGAGTTTGTATCACAATTCTGACTTTTTTCTTGCAAATGCGAGTTTGTATCTTGCAATTCTAACTTTTCCCTCGCAATTACGAGTTTTTTTTACGGCAAATACGAGTTTGTATCACAATTCTGACTTTTTTCTGGTGAATGCAAGTTTGTATCTCGCAATTCTGACTTTTTTTCTGACCCTCGCAATTTTTCCTCTCAATTGCGAATTTGTATCATGCAATTCAGATTTTTTTTCTTGCAAATGCGGGTTTGTATCTCGCAATTCTGTCTTTTTTCTGGCGAATGCGAGTTTGTATCACAATTCTGACTTTTTTCTTGCAAATGCGAGTTTGTATCTCGTAATTCTGACTTTTTTCTGGTGAATGCAAGTTTGTATCTCGCAATTCTGACTTTTTTTCTGACCCTCGCAATTTTTCCTTGTAATTGTGAATTTGTATCTCGCAATTCAGATTTTTTTTCTTGCAAATGCGGGTTTGTATCTCGCAATTCTGTCTTTTTTCTGGCGAATGCGAGTTTGTATCACAATTCTGACTTTTTTCTTGCAAATGCGAGTTTGTATCTCGTAATTCTGACTTTTTTCTGACCCTCGCAATTACAAGTTTGTATCTTGCAATTCTGACTTTTTTTCTTGCAAATGCAAGTTTGACTTTTTTCTCTCGAATGAGAGTTTGTATCTTCCGATTCTGACTTTTTTTTTGACCCTTGCAATTATGAGTTTGTATCTCGCAATTCTAACTTTTCCCTCGCAATTACGAGTTTGTATATCGCAATTCTGACTTTTTTTACGGCAAATACGAGTTTGTATCACAATTCTGACTTTTTTCTGGTGAATGCAAGTTTGTATCTTGCAATTCTGACTTTTTTTTACGGCAAATACGAGTTTGTATCACAATTCTGACTTTTTTCTGGTGAATGCAAGTTTGTATCTTCCGATTCTGACTTTTTTCTGACCCTCGCAATTACAAGTTTGTATCTTGCAATTCCGACTTTTTTCTTGCAAATGCGAGTTTGTGTCTTGCAATTCTGACTTTTTTCTTGCAAATGCAAGTTTGACTTTTTTCTCTCGAATGAAAGTTTGTATCTTCCGATTCTGACTTTTTTTTGACCCTTGCAATTACGAGTTTGTATCTCGCAATTCTAACTTTTCCCTCGCAATTACGAGTTTGTATCTCGCAATTCTGACTTTTTTTTACGGCAAATACAAGTTTGTATCACAATTCTGACTTTTTTCTGGTGAATGCAAGTTTGTATCTCGCAATTCTGACTTTTTTCTGGCGAATACGAGTTTGTATCGCAATTCTGACTATTTTCTCGCGAATGAGAGTTTGTATCTTCCGATTCTGGCTTTTTTTTGACCCTTGCAATTACGAGTTTGTATCTCGCAATTCTGACTTTTTTTAAGGCAAATACGAGTTTGTATCACAATTCTGACTTTTTTCTGGTGAATGCAAGTTTGTATCTTCCGATTCTGACTTTTTTCTGACCCTCGCAATTACAAGTTTGTATCTTGCAATTCTGACTTTTTTCTTGCAAATGCGAGTTTGTATCTTGCAATTCTAACTTTTCCCTCGCAATTACGAGTTTTTTTTACGGCAAATACGAGTTTGTATCACAATTCTGACTTTTTTCTGGTGAATGCAAGTTTGTATCTCGCAATTCTGACTTTTTTTCTGACCCTCGCAATTTTTCCTCTCAATTGCGAATTTGTATCATGCAATTCAGATTTTTTTTCTTGCAAATGCGGGTTTGTATCTCGCAATTCTGTCTTTTTTCTGGCGAATGCGAGTTTGTATCACAATTCTGACTTTTTTCTTGCAAATGCGAGTTTGTATCTCGTAATTCTGACTTTTTTCTGGTGAATGCAAGTTTGTATCTCGCAATTCTGACTTTTTTTCTGACCCTCGCAATTTTTCCTTGTAATTGTGAATTTGTATCTCGCAATTCAGATTTTTTTTCTTGCAAATGCGGGTTTGTATCTCGCAATTCTGTCTTTTTTCTGGCGAATGCGAGTTTGTATCACAATTCTGACTTTTTTCTTGCAAATGCGAGTTTGTATCTCGTAATTCTGACTTTTTTCTGACCCTCGCAATTACAAGTTTGTATCTTGCAATTCTGACTTTTTTTCTTGCAAATGCAAGTTTGACTTTTTTCTCTCGAATGAGAGTTTGTATCTTCCGATTCTGACTTTTTTTTTGACCCTTGCAATTATGAGTTTGTATCTCGCAATTCTAACTTTTCCCTCGCAATTACGAGTTTGTATCACAATTCTGACTTTTTTTACGGCAAATACGAGTTTGTATCACAATTCTGACTTTTTTCTGGTGAATGCAAGTTTGTATCTTGCAATTCTGACTTTTTTTTACGGCAAATACGAGTTTGTATCACAATTCTGACTTTTTTCTGGTGAATGCAAGTTTGTATCTTCCGATTCTGACTTTTTTCTGACCCTCGCAATTACAAGTTTGTATCTTGCAATTCCGACTTTTTTCTTGCAAATGCGAGTTTGTGTCTTGCAATTCTGACTTTTTTCTTGCAAATGCAAGTTTGACTTTTTTCTCTCGAATGAAAGTTTGTATCTTCCGATTCTGACTTTTTTTTTGACCCTTGCAATTACGAGTTTGTATCTCGCAATTCTAACTTTTCCCTCGCAATTACGAGTTTGTATCTCGCAATTCTGACTTTTTTTTTACGGCAAATACAAGTTTGTATCACAATTCTGACTTTTTTCTGGTGAATGCAAGTTTGTATCTCGCAATTCTGACTTTTTTCTGGCGAATACGAGTTTGTATCGCAATTCTGACTATTTTCTCGCGAATGAGAGTTTGTATCTTCCGATTCTGGCTTTTTTTTGACCCTTGCAATTACGAGTTTGTATCTCGCAATTCTGACTTTTTTTAAGGCAAATACGAGTTTGTATCACAATTCTGACTTTTTTCTGGTGAATGCAAGTTTGTATCTTCCGATTCTGACTTTTTTCTGACCCTCGCAATTACAAGTTTGTATCTTGCAATTCTGACTTTTTTCTTGCAAATGCGAGTTTGTATCTTGCAATTCTAACTTTTCCCTCGCAATTACGAGTTTTTTTTACGGCAAATACGAGTTTGTATCACAATTCTGACTTTTTTCTGGTGAATGCAAGTTTGTATCTCGCAATTCTGAATTTTTTCTCGCGAATAAGAGTTTGTATCTTCCGATTCTGACTTTTTTTCTGACCCTCGCAATTTTTCCTCTCAATTGCGAATTTGTATCTTGCAATTCTGATTTTTTTTCTCACAAATGCGAGTTTGTTTCTCACAATTCTGACTTTTTTCCTTGTAATTGTGAATTTGTATCTCGCAATTCAGATTTTTTTCTTGCAAATGCGGGTTTGTATCTCGCAATTCTGTCTTTTTTCTGGCGAATGCGAGTTTGTATCGCAATTCTGACTATTTTCTCGCGAATGAGAGTTTGTATCTTCCGATTCTGACTTTTTTTCTGACCCTCGCAATTACAAGTTTGTATCTCGCAATTCTGATTTTTTTTTTGTCAAATGCGAGTTTGTTTCGCAATACTGACTTTTTTCTCACGAATGAGAGTTTGTATCTTCCGATTCTGACTTTTTTTCTGACCCTCGCAATTACAAGTTTGTATCTCGCAATTCTGATTTTTTTTTTGTCAAATGCGAGTTTGTTTCGTAATACTGACTTTTTTCTCACGAATGAGAGTTTGTATCTTCCGATTCTGACTTTTTTTCTGATCCCCGCAATTTTTCCTCTCAATTGCGATTCTGACTTTTTTTTTCTCACAAATGTGAATTTGTATCTCGCAATTCTTACTTTTTTTTCCTTACAATTGTGAGTTTGTATCTTGCAACTCTAACATTTTTCTTGCAATTGTGAGTTCATAGAATTGTGAGATAAAAAGTTGCTATTCTGACAATAGATTATGGGGGCAGCCGTGGCCTAATGGTTAGAGAGTCGGACTTGTAACCCAAAAGGTTGCGGGTTCAAGTCTCAGGTCCGGCAGGGATTGTCGGTGGGGAAGGTGAATAACCAGCACTCTCTTCACCCTCAATACCACGACTGAGGTGAGACCCTTGAGCAAGGCACCGTACCCCCAACTGCTCCCCGGGCGCCGCAGCAATGGCTGCCCACTGCTCCGGGTGTGTGTGTGTGTGTGTGTGTGTGTGTGTGTGTGTGTGCACTTGGATGGGTTAAATGCAGAGCACAAATTCCTAGTATGGGTCACCATACTTGGCCTCACTTCACCTCCTTTCCTTTCCTATTAGTCTTTTCCCCCTCAGAATTGGACTTTGTAACTCACAATTACATGTTTGTCTCACAATTCTAAGAGAATAGTCAGAATTGTGAGACAAACTTGCAATTGTGAGTTACAAAGTCCAATTCTGAGGGAAAAAAAGACTAATATGTTGTCAGAATTGCAACTTTTTATCTCACAATTGTGACTTGCAATTGAGAAAAAAGTCATAATTACAAGATATAAACTTGCAATTGTGAGAAAAAAAGTTGCAATTACATTTTTTTTATTTAGTAGCAGAAATGGGCTTTCATTCACAGTTTTATAAAACGTTTAACAAAATGGATCTGACATTGCAGATCAAAGCCTTCATTACATTTAGAATATATACAAACAGACAAAGGATATTTTATTAATATAGTACTAATAGTGATAATTTTCTTTTTACAATTTTTTTACCGAATAAATGCAGCCTCTGTGAGCATAAAAGACTTCTATCAAAAACATTGCAAATTTTACTGACCCCAAACTTGTGAACAGTAGTGTAACTGTTCATTCAATACAAATTACATTAGTCATCACTGTAGCGAATGTTTAATTTTATCACCAACAGTGCATACTTGAATTCAATCTGCCACTGAAGACACACTGCTTTAAGGTCAATCTAATAAAGTCAATGAAATCATGAATTTTATTAAAACCAAATGGGATCCTGCTCCTGCTATACATCTATTGGCACAGAGTTGCAGTTTTACTTAAAATATTTAAAAAAACGACCTACTTCAGCATGCATTGAACCTAGGCCATTTTACAGAGAGTATGTACCTCTTGCACAAAATGCACTGTATATTTCTAGTGGTGCACAAAAATATTTATGCATTTGTTTAATGCTTTAATCCAAATTGACTTACACTGCATAATACATGGTGCACATTTAATCGCTTTCTCGGGTTCAAACCCACGACCATGACACGGCTAGCACCATCCTCTGTTGTTTGAGCTACATGGTAACAACTTAAAAAAAGTGTGAGTTCATTAAAGGAGTAGTTCACTTTCAGAACAAAAATGGACAGATAATGTACTCACACTCCTTAAACTTCCAAAATGCAGCCTCATATAGCTCTAAACATTTGCAGTCGAGGAAGGAAGGGTTTTATCTAGCAAAACGATTGGTTATTTTCTACAAAAAATTACAATTGATATACTTTTTAACCTCAAATGCTTGTCTCGTCTAGCTCTGTGTGTACTCTGTGTAAAGATTAAAAAATGTAAATGTTTTTAGAAAATAACAGATCGTTTTGCTAGATAAGACCCTTCTTCCTCAGCTGGGATCATTTAGAGCCCTTTAAAGATGCATTTAAACTGCATTTTGGAAGTTCAAACTCGGGGGCACCATAGAAGTCCATTATATGGAGAGAAATCCTGAAATGTTTTCCTCAAAAAACATTATTTCTTTGCGACTGAAGAAAGAAAAACATGAACATCTTGAATGACAGAGGGGTGAGTACATTATCTGTAAATTTTGGTTCTGAAAGTGAACTACTCCTTTAAGTTTTGAATATTTAATATAATTTTAAAAAGAGTTTGTTAATGATTCAGTTCATTCTCTATACCTGATATAAGGCTATATTGAAGTAAACAGGTTTTTAGATTTATCTTGTCAGTTTTAAGTGCAATATAGATGAGGCGGTCAACGAACCGACTGCGGGCGGCACATCGGTGTGTCGTCTGAGGCTGACACTCAAATTTAGGGGATGAAGCATTCTGATTACATTCTGATTACATTAGGGCTTCAGGTTTACACACACACACACACACACACACACACACACACACACACACACACACACACACACACACACACACACACACACACACACACACACACACACACACACACACACACACACACACACACACACACACACACAGTGAGCTTATGCAGTACTAACAGGCAGTATTCATCATTGCAACAAAACAGTGCAAGTATACAACTGCCAAAGTAATACCTGCCCTAAAACACAATGGTAGCTGTAAGCATATATTAGCTGAATACTTTATCTCCAGCACACTCTTAAAAATAAAGATCCCTAAAGAGGATATTCTTTCACAGCAATGCCATAAATGCCATTGGGGTTGTACAAAGAACCTTTCAGTGAACAGTTCTTAAAATAACCATTTTTTCCAGTACAAACCTTTTCCACTAGTGCAATGAAAAGGTTCCATAAATGCAAAAGTTCTTCATTAAACCATAAATGCCACAGACACTTATGCTACCTAACAAACTAATACAAAAAGGCACTTCTAAGTCAGTTGCAAAACTTAACATTTACATTCCTCTCACTTTTATTCAGAGTCTTTCTGTGCGACACACAGTGCCACTGCGCTACGACTCCCTGATGTGGGTCAGACCCCGAACACTGTTTCTCTCCGCAACAGCCTTGATCTAGTACCGCCTCTGTTGCCTTTGCATTCAAAAGCATTGAATCCATTACAGCCGGCTTATTGAGCCACCCAAATGCCTGCCCACAGCCCACATTCACCATTATAAACACATCAGTGAGAGTGAGAATGTGTGTGTGTGTGTGAGAGAGAGAGAGTGCTTACCTCTAATGGTTGTAGCAGTGATGGAAGTAAAGGTGCTATATTACAGCCATTCCGGCTGGACGTGAACACAAGTGCTTTTGGAAGTGTGTGAATGAAACAGCAGCACCTGCTTAACTCAGCTCTCTGCGTGTAAACGGCTGTCTCTTCACCAGAGGCATACTGCCACACTTCTCTCTCTCTTTTTTCTCCTCCTCTCACTCCGTTTCTCTCTCTCGACACACACACATTGCCGGTGGCATCAGCGCCACCCCTCTCCACATTAGGAGATGTAATGTGAATAAGCTGGACCCATGTCCCAGCGTTAAAAGAGCAAAGATCAAGCTAATTCATTAAGAGTCGATTATAGAAAAAGGTCTGAGAGGGAATTCTAAATGAAATGCTGTGAAAAACAGTAGAGGTAAAAGCAAACAAAGGATGCTGAGAGGAAAAGGGAAGAGGAAACATTTCATGGCTGTAATATTGAGCAAAAAACAATAATTTGCAATGCTTTCTGTTGTGCATGTAAAAATGTCATGTAACCTGATGGAAAAAATGTGTACAAAATACAAAAATACTCATTAAGGTGCATTTTTTCAAAAGTTGCTAATGATTATAGATTACAAAATAACTGTATCATGAGTATTAACATATAACATATTAACCAACCAAAGCTTTGTGACTTTATGCATTATATAAATACATTATCATCAATATTTACTGAGCCTCACAGTCTAAAGAACTTATAGGATCTTTGACATAAATGCAATTTTATGTATGTTATTTAATCTGTTTGCATGTGCTGGGGGTGTTTTAAGTAGCTGGATAAAACAAAAAAAGATCAAACAGAAAAGCTGTGAATAAATGCATGGGAATAATAAAAGACAGAGAGAGGGAGGGGACTATGATCAACCCACTGCTTTTAGTGAGCTAGTTCTGCTGCATGACATTGTTAAAAAATATCACAAGGTCTACATGTAGGGCGGGAGGTAGATTTGCAGTTCCCATGGAAACTCGGGCACCATGCCTCACGAGAGAGACGTTCCCTTACACTCTTTAACATCGACAGATCCCTTGGACGATCTATGCGAAAATTGCAACGTTTCGGGTCAGCAGCAGCAGCCAAGCTAAACAAAGCAGAGCGATGCTTTAATGATGCATGAATAGAATGAGTTGAGCAAATTCATTTAAATCTGAACTTTCCATGTAAAATCCCAACCAGATAACTAGATTGCTTATAGACTAAACTGTACAAAGACAAAATATTTGGTCATAGTCACATTGCATGCATTGAAAGAAGTGTGTAACACTTTGAAATCACTGTTTTCAAACAGGTTTCCCAAACACTCAGATAGTCCCTTCTCCAAACTGAAACTCATTGTGAGAAACAGAAACTACAAACAAGTTGTTTTGATGTCAAAAGTTTACATCCCCCTTTCAGAATCTGCAAAATGTTAATTATTTTAACAAAATAAGAGGGATCATACAAAATGTATGTAATTGTTTATTTAGTACTGGCCTGAATAAGATATTTTACATAGAAGATGTTTACATATAGTCCACAAGAGAAAATAATAGTTGAATTTATAAAACAACCCTGTTCAAAAGTTTACATACACTTGATTCTTAATATTTTGTCGTTACCTGTGTTGTTTTTTTGTTTAGTGATAGATGTTCATGATTCCCTTCTTTGTCCTGAACAAAAACTGCCTGCTGTTCTTTAGAAAAATCTTTCAGGTCCCATTAATTATTTGGTTTTCCAGCATTTTTGTGTATTTGAACCCTTTCCAACCATGACTGTATGATTTTAAGAGCCATCTTTTTACACTGTGAACAACTGAGGAACTCATATGCAACTATTAAAAGAAGGTTCAAATGCTCACTGATGCTCCAGAAAGAAACACAATGCATTAACAGCCGGGGGTGAAAAATTTAAACAGAATAGAGATGTGTACATTTTTCTTATTTTGCCTAAATGTGACCCTGGACCACAAAACCAGTCTTAAGAAACATATAGGTATATTTGTAGCAATAGCCAAAAATACATTGTACGGGTCAAAATTATGAATTTTTCTTTTGTGCCAAAAATCATTAGCATATTAAGTAAAGATCATGTTCCATGAAGATATTTTGTAAATTTTCTACCATAAATATATAAAAACTTGATTTTTGATTAGTAATATGCATTGCTAAGAACTTCATTTGGACAACTTTTAAGGCGATTTTCTCAATATTTAGATTTTTTTGCACCCTCAGATTCCAGGTTTTCAAATAGTCGTATCTCAGACAAACATTGTCCTATTTTAACAAACAATATATCAATGGAAAGCTTATTTACTCAGCTTTCAGATGACGTAAGAATCTCAATTTCGACAAATTTACACTTATGACTGGTTTTGTGGTCCAGGGTCACAAATATCATATTTTTCATTTACTACCCTTCAGAGGCTACAGAAGATGGTTACATGTTTCCCATAAGACAAAATAAGTAACATTTACTCTGATCTTCAAATTTAAAAAGTTTTCACCCCCAGCTTAATGCATTCGGTTTCCTTCTGCAGCATCAGTGAGCATTTGAACCTTCTGTAATAGTTGCATATGAGTCCCTCAGTTGTCCTCACTCTGAAAAGATGGATCTCGAAATCATACAGTCATTGTTGAAAAGGGTTCAAATACACAAAAATGCTGGAAAACCAAATAATTTGTGGGACCTAAAAGATTTTTCTGAAGAACAGCAGCCAGTTTAACTGTTCAGGACAAACAAGGGACTTGTTTTGTGAAAAAACACAGATGTGTATCATTCAGGTAACAACACAGTATTAAGAATCAAGTGTATGTAAACTTTTGAACGTGGTCAACTCTTATTTTCTCTTGTGGACTATATGTAAACATCTTTAATGTGAAATATCTTATTCAGGTCAGTACTAAATAAACAATAACATGCATTTTGTGTGATCCCTTTTATTTCACTAAAATAATTAACATGTTGCAGATTCTAAAAGGAGGATGTAAACTTTTGACCTAAACTGTATCTGAGATAGACAAAGAAGATATTTTAATATACTTCAGTTTTAAATAAATGTTTGTCAGTCTCTAATTGACTCTAATTTGTTATTTTATATCTAGAACTAGTGCAAACAATTTTATGATTGCCTTCGTTTTTGTACCATTTGTGTCAAGCTTTGTGTTGATAATAGGTCAAAGGTAATCTCTGAGCTCGTCTGAACACAACCACAGCCAGACATGACCTATGAGCTAGAGGGTTACTGCAAGAAGCCTTATCATTACTGACATGCTTGAGCAAGGAACTAAACCCTAGGAAGCTGTAGGCTATCACAGCAATTAGTGTGAAGTACTTTACTTAAGATGAAACATGTTTGGTATAACAATTGAATGTAAAAGTGAAATATATAAAAATTGGTTTTACAACAACAAACATTATAATGTGCAAAACCTTAATAATATGCTGTCTGTATCATAACCCAAAATTAAAAACTCTGTCATCATTTACTCACTATACCTGTTGCTTCAAACATGCCTGACTTTTTTTCTACTGCAGAATGCATAGGAAGAGATTTTGATGAAATGTTTTTATTCATGCAATGAGAAACTGGACCCCACTGACATTCATTATGTTTACATGCACAAATTTTCAATACGAATGACTCCACTCTGATTTAAGACTTTATCTGAAACTGATTCACATATTTATTGACATGTGCATTGCATGCAATGCTGGGAAGTAATTGATTACAGATTCCAAAAATCAAGTACTCGTAATTAGAGTACTGTACATTAGATTTTTATAATGTTCATAATCTGTTTACAGTTGCCTTTTTATGGACTACCTGATTACATATTATTATTATTATGGCAGTAAATCAGTAAATCATTAATTATTTATTGATTGCGGAATATTAATGTCATTGTTGTTTTCATGTTTATTAATGTTTGTTAATTTAAACGATTAGTTCACCCAAAAATGAAAATTCTGTCATTAATTACTCACTGTCATGTTGTTCCAAACCTGTAAGACCTTTATTAATGTTTGGAACACAAATTAAGATTTTTTTTCAAATCCAAGAGCTCTCCGACCCTCCATAGACAGCTAGGTTCCTTCCATGTTCAAGGCCCAGAAAGGTACCAAGAACATGGACAAAATAGTCCATGTGACATCAGTGGTTCAATCGTAATTTTGTGAAGCTACGAGAATACTATGTGCGATTAAACAAACAAAAATAACTTTATTCAACTATTTTTCTCCTCTGCGTTAGCCTAGCAGCATTTTGGGGAGTATTACGACATATGCGTGCGGTTTCCTCGAATTTCAACAATGCATGCTGCTGACTTAGAAGACGCGTGCACCACGCTTTGTTGACGTTTTTTGCCCTTCGACTGAAAATTACAACCAAAAGCCGCACAATGTGGCATTGTATCAGCATTTTATTTTCCGAGTTGTGTTGTGATACAAATAGCATCAGGTAGCGGCAATAGTTGACCGAATACAACCATTTCATATCATCAAAATTAAGCCACCCCCCATAGTCCAAAATACACTACATTGCCAAAAGTATTCGCTCACCCATCCAAATAATCGGAAACAGGTGTTCCAATCACTTCCATGGCCACAGGTGTATAAAATCAAGCACCTAGGCATGCAGACTGTTTTTACAAACATTTGTGAAAGTATGGCTCGCTCTCAGGAGCTCAGTGAATTCCAGCGTGGAACTGTGATAGGATGCCACCTGTGCAACAAGTCCAGTCGTGAAATTTCCTCGCTCCTAAATATTCCACAGTCAACTGTCAGCTGTATTATAAGAACGTGGAAGCATTTGGGAATGACAGCAACTCAGCCACGAAGTGGTAGGCCACGTAAACTGACGGAGCGGGGTCAGCGAATGCTGAGGTGCATAGTGCGAAGAGTCAATCGCTACAGACCTCCAAACTTCATGTGGCCTTCAGATTAGCTCAAGAACAGTGCGCAGAGAGCTTCATGGAATGGGTTTCCATGGCCGAGGAGCTGCATCCAAGTCATACATCACCAAGTACAATGCAAAGCGTCGGATGCAGTGGTGTAAAGCACGCTGCCACTGGACTCTAGAGCAGTGGAGACGCGTTCTCTAGAGTGACGAATCGCGCTTCCCCATCTGGCAATCTGATGGACGAGTCTGGGTTTGGCAGTTGCCAGGAGAACGGTACATGTCTGACTCATTGTGCCAAGTGTAAAGTTTGGTGTGGGGTTAGTTCCAGTAAAAGGAACTCTAAATGCTTCAGCATACCAAGACATTTTGGACAATTCCATGCTCCCAACTTTGTGGGAACAGTTTGGAGCTGGCCCCTTCCTCATCCAACATGACTGTGTACCAGTGCACAAAGCAAGGTCCATAAAGACATGGATGACAGAGTCTGGTGTGGATGAACTTGACTGGCCTGCACAGAGTCCTGACCTCAATCCGATAGAACACCTTTGAGATAAATTAGAGCCAGGCCTTCTCGTCCAACACCAGTGTGTGACCTCACAAATACGCTTCTGGAAGAATGGTCAAAAATTCCCATAAACACACTCCTAAACCTTGGGGACAGCCTTCCCAGAAGAGTTGAAGCTGTTATAGCTGCAAAGGGTGGACCGACGTCATATTGAACCCTATGGATTAGGAATGGGATGTCACTTAAGTTTATATGCGAGTCAAGGCAGGTGAGCGAATACTTTTGGCAATATAGTGTATGTATAAAACGATGTGGAATTTTTAAATAGCGTAAATCTTTCATGGGTTTTCTAGTACATAATTCAGTAAAAGACATGTATCCAGCTAATAAATAAAATATACTTCATATTTCATTCCATACTGAAAGGAATTCATAAAAACATTTTGAAACGTAAATACAATTGGATGATCTACTTTCGATTTTTTGTTATAGTATGACATTATTAGTTTAGCGACACACTAACAGCAATTTTTTTAAATCAGCTGTGAATTGAGCTCCTGTGTGGAGGATTATTTGTGTGGTGTGTTGAGTTGCTGCCTACGTAGAGCGTTCCAAATCAGCCATTTATGAGGTTCCGTGATGGTTAGGATTCTGCCTTGAGGCACAAGTATGCTTTACATCTCGCACATGTGATGTAAAATTCGTTATCAACAGAGTTCACTCACACTGTGCTTATGCAGCCCACAATTTCTAGCCTCAAGCACATTTGCGCATATGAACTCATCCTGTGCACATGTCCCTTGAATTAACTGCGCTAATTAGTGGGTCAATCAGCTGGCAACACAGTTGGCCCATTGGACCATTGCTCTGCTCCAAGAAACAAAAAAGGAAAATGGTAATAAAAACAACAGAAGGTAAAACAGAAGAATATAAATTGATTCGTTATATTCCAATAATAATTTTAATCATTTTAATGATTAAACAGCCTGCTGTCCATAAAATATAAAAAAGTATGCTACAGTGTAAAAGTGCTTCATGTTCTACAACCATTTTCTCCTCGTAGGCTTGTTCACCAGCCTGTAGATTTGAAAGCAGCCACTTTTATTTCTCATACAACTTTAACTGTTATGTGCTGTCATTTCCCTCCTTCCATTCAATCTTTATCAGATGATAAACACTGAAAACAGAAGAAAAATTGAATCGATGACAGGAGGCTATAACTGTTGCCATGCTGTGGAAGTGGCACAATTCTTGCACATACATCACAGGTTTCACCCTATCTAGGACTCTCAACAGGGATCCTCCAGAGCATTGCAGCAGAGATTCAAAGTAGGTCGCCCTAAACTTTCACACCCTGATTTATGTCATGTGGACAGTGGCCAACTCAATTTTAAGGAAATGGCTGTGGAATTTTGGACAGCCATGGATAATTTATACATTTTTAAAAATGGAATAAAAAAGAATAAAAAAGACATCGAAATGGGCAAGACAAGAATATTAAACATACAGTCTAAAACTCTACTAACATTGAAAATTAGGGCTTTTTAAAGGAATAGTGTCAGGGTTAGCAAGAAGGGACCCAAATGCAGAGTGAATAAGACAGACAAATATTTATTAACACAGGTTCAGGGGTGCACAGGGGTGAACAATCTTGAGCTCCAATTCAGCTAAAAGAGAATAGTGCCTCCAGAGATGGACAATCTGGAGAACAGTACCATACATATGGCCAAACCAGGCAGAAGACTGAGGGGAACGCCAGAGCAGAAAATGCCAGAGCTAGCAGTCAGAGTGACGGGATGCAAAGCAGGCCAGAATCAGAGTTAGAATCTCAGCACCAGGCTTGGTTGGCAAGCTGCCCAGGAGAACCAACAGGCAGGGAGTCTCAGGCTGGGAGGTCAGGACTGGAGGGAACACACAGCACAAACATACAACATTCAAGACCACACGACACTAATCAGCACAACACAGGGAGAAACATGTAATATGTAAAAAAGGAAAAAATAAAATACAAAAAAAACAAAAAGGTAAAAATAATATCTGAATTTAAACTATAAAAAGTAAAAGTATTAAATCCAAATAAAACAAAACTAGAAACAAGACAGAAGAACTACTAAAAATAATATTTTAAGTAAATATTAGCAAGAAAGCTAAAGGGTATAAATAAAGAGCAAAAGCAGCAAAACTGCAGCAAGGATACACCAAACTACAAGGCAGGACTGGAATGTAGAGCAGCAAATGAGCACTGTCTCTATGACACAAGACGAACCCACAAACACTGAAGGAGAAACAGCACAATATAAAGGGAGAAAGGTAATGAGGGCCAGGTGAGCACAATTAGAAGAAACGAGGACAGGACAAGGGCTAAACAAGAGGGCATGACCAAGGGAAACAAGGAGGTGGGACCACAGGAACACATGGTAGACACAAACAAAGACAAAGCCATGTGTTAAGACACAAGATAAACAAAGAAACATTAAACAAAGACAGCACAGACAAAGCTGCCAGGGCAGAGCCCTGACAGTACCCCCCTCCCAAAGGACGCCACCTGGCGTCCAAACCAGTCCAAGGAGGTGGTGACACAACAGGAAACAAAGGGGGTACCAACTGGGGGGGTGGGCTGGGACTAAAACTTGGAGTTACAGGGCGGCCAGAAAACATAGGAGGTAGGACTGGGAGGAAAGAAAGAGATCCCGGGAAATAATTTGGGACAGACCAGGGAGGTGCTGGCTTTGGGAACTCATAAGGGCTAGGTAATAGGGAGGGTGGGATGGGGGCCTTGTTGGTGGTCCTACTAGAGACATGGGCTTGTTTTACTGGTGGAGTCTTGAAAATAGCCCTAGTGGTCTCTTGACTAGTGAAGGACTTGGGGACAAACTCAGGAGCCATGACTGCACTGGCAGGGAGGGTGAATCCTTGGGAAGCAGGCTCAGGGGATGCCAGAATAGTCTTAGGTACTGACTTGGAAGCACTTTCCAGGGCTTCAGGGGCAGACACTGGGCTTGATTCTGACGTGCCCTCCTGGGCTGCAGGGATAAACACTTGACTTGACTCTGGCGTGCCCTCCTGGGCTGCGGACATGGGGCTAGACTCAGACGTGCCCTCCTGGACTGCAGGGATAAACACTAGGCTTGATTCTGGCATGCCCTCCTGGGCTGCAGGGACAGACACGGGGCTAGGCTCTGACGTGCCCTCCTGGACTGTAGGGATAAACACTAGGCTTGATTCTGGCGTGCCCTCCTGGGCTGCAGGGATAAACACTAGGCTTGATTCTGGCGTGCCCTCCTGGGCTGCAGGGATAAACACTAGGCTTGACTCTGACTTGCCCCCCTGGGCGGCAGGAAAAGGCTCAGGGTTTGATTCTGATGTGCCCTCCTGGGCTGCAGGAACAGGGCTTGATTCTGACGTGCCCTCCTGGGCTGTACTAATGGTCTCTGGAGACTGCTGGACCGAAGATGACTCTGCAGGCTCCTGGAACGGAGCGGATTCTGGAGTTGATTCTGGAGAGAACTCAAGGGCTGGAGATAACACTGAAGTTAAAGCAGGCTCTCTGATTGGCCTCTCTGAAGCAGGCTCTGAGGACATGACATGACTGGCCTTCTTGGGCATTACAGGATTAACTGGAGGTTCAGGAAAAGTTACCTGGATAGTCACAGTCTCCTTCACCAGGGATGAGACAGCTGGTGAAGTGGGTTGCTTAGGGTTTGGTTCCACCAGGTTACGTACATCTGGGACCACTGGATATTGGACAACCTTAAAAGTGATTGCCGCTGACTTGACCATCTCTGGAATGAAAGGCCCGGTCTTGACTGGCTCTGGAAAGACAGGATCAGGTTCGACTGGTTCCAGAATGACTGGACCGGGTTCAACTTGCTCCGAGACGGATGCAGCATCTTGGGCCGCTCTCCTTGACCTATGCTTCCTTGGAGTCAGAAGATGATCTGGGACTTGACTTAGCATGGGTAAGAGAACTGGTTGGTTGCTGCAGTCTAGGTCTGGGATGACTAGAGAAGACTGGACTGACTCAGAGACGGATTCAGCATCTTGGACTGCTCGCATTCTTCTTGACCTATGCTTCCTTGGAGTCAGAAGATGATCTGGGACTTGACTCAGCATGGGTAAGAGAACTGGTTGGCTGCTGCAGTCTGGCTCTGGGATGAACTCTGACTGCTTCAGGACTGGCACTGGAACGCCCTCGAGGGCAGCTGAAACACCCTCCTGGGCTGAAGTAATAGGCTCAGTAGCTGACTCTGGAACGCCCTCGGGGGCAGCTAAAACGCCCTCCAGGGCTGACAGAATAGATTCAGTAGCTGACTCTGGAACGCCCTTGGGGGCAGCTGTAATGCCCTCCTGGGCCTCAGGAATAGGCTCAGTAGCCAAATCTGGAACGCCCTCAGGGGCAACTGAAAAGCCCTTAGGGGCTGCAGGAATTGCCTCAGTAACCGACTCTGGAACGCCCCCAGGGGCAGTTGAAACGCCCTCTGGGGCTGCAGGGATAGACTCAGTAGCTGACTCTGGAACACCCTCAGGGGCAGTTGAAACGCCCTCTGGGGCTGCAGGAATAGACTCAGTAACCGACTCTGGAACGCCCCCAGGGGCAGTTGAAACGCCCTCTGGGGCTGCAGAAATAGGCTCAGTAACTGACTCTGGAACACCCTCAGGGGCAGTTGAAACGCCCTCTGGGGCTGCAGGGATAGACTCAGTGATGGCTACAGCATTCCGGACAGCTCTCTTCCTTCTCAGCCGGCGCTTTTGTGTGGGAGACAAAAGAGGGAGCAGATCTTGATTCAATGAGGAAGGGACGGTGGGATGGTCAGTGGTGGAGGATTCTGGTGGAGAAAGGATTTGCCAGTCTTTGCGATGATGCACATAGTTGGAGAAATTCCAGAAGTCTAAAATCCTCAGTTGCTCAATCTCCCACTGTGGCAAGGGGTCATCCAAGCAAAGATTGAAGGCATCCTTAAGAGCCGCATCATCGTACTCCAAGCCCCTGGCCATAGTCCAGAAGAATTGGGCAAAACACCGCACCTCTCGGCCCTGCTGGCGAAGCGAGGCCACACACTGCTGAAGTGCCAGCCTCCCTTGAGCAGTTGCAGGAGGAATTATTTTTATACTCATTCTGCTGGGTCCTTGTTTTGGGCGGGTTCGTAATGTCAGGGTTAGCAAGAAGGGACCCAAATGCAGAGTGAATAAGACAGACAAATATTTATTAACACAGGTTCAGGGGTGCACAGGGGTGAACAATCTTGAGCTCCAATTCAGCTAAAAGAGAATAGTGCCTCCAGAGATGGACAATCTGGAGAACAGTACCATACATATGGCCAAACCAGGCAGAAGACTGAGGGGAACGCCAGAGCAGAAAATGCCAGAGCTAGCAGTCAGAGTGACGGGATGCAAAGCAGGCCAGAATCAGAGTTAGAATCTCAGCACCAGGCTTGGTTGGCAAGCTGCCCAGGAGAACCAACAGGCAGGGAGTCTCAGGCTGGGAGGTCAGGACTGGAGGGAACACACAGCACAAACATACAACATTCAAGACCACACGACACTAATCAGCACAACACAGGGAGAAACATGTAATATGTAAAAAAGGAAAAAATAAAATACAAAAAAAACAAAAAGGTAAAAATAATATCTGAATTTAAACTATAAAAAGTAAAAGTATTAAATCCAAATAAAACAAAACTAGAAACAAGACAGAAGAACTACTAAAAATAATATTTTAAGTAAATATTAGCAAGAAAGCTAAAGGGTATAAATAAAGAGCAAAAGCAGCAAAACTGCAGCAAGGATACACCAAACTACAAGGCAGGACTGGAATGTAGAGCAGCAAATGAGCACTGTCTCTATGACACAAGACGAACCCACAAACACTGAAGGAGAAACAGCACAATATAAAGGGAGAAAGGTAATGAGGGCCAGGTGAGCACAATTAGAAGAAACGAGGACAGGACAAGGGCTAAACAAGAGGGCATGACCAAGGGAAACAAGGAGGTGGGACCACAGGAACACATGGTAGACACAAACAAAGACAAAGCCATGTGTTAAGACACAAGATAAACAAAGAAACATTAAACAAAGACAGCACAGACAAAGCTGCCAGGGCAGAGCCCTGACAAATAGTTTACAAATTGCTGAATATTTACTCACCCTCAGTCCATCCAAGATGTAGATGAGTTTCTTTCTTCATTTGAACAGATGTGGAGGAATTTAGCATTATATCACTTGCTCACCAATGGATCCTCTGTAGTGACTGGGTGCCATCAGTGTGAGAGTCCAAAGAAGCTAAAAAAAAAAAAACCCATCACAAGAATTCACAAGCAATCCACACAGCTCCAGTCTATCAATTAATGTCTTGTGAAGTGAAAAGCAGCAAGTTAATAAAAAACAAATACATCATTAAGGTGATTTAACTTTAACATGCTGATTTTCTTTTCAATGTTGGAAACAGTTGTGCTGATTAATATTAATATGGAACCTGTGATACTTTGATGATGATTTGTTTAATAATTTTTTTTTTAATTAATAAAAGTTAATAAAAAGTTCAAAAGAACTGAATTATTTTAAATAGAAATGTTTTCTAACAATATACAGTGCCTTTGTGAAAGTATTCATACCCCTTAATTTATTTCACGTTTTGTTATGTTGCTGCCTTATGTTAAACAGTTTTAAATAACTTTTTTTCCACATCAATCTACACTCCATGCACCATAATGACAACGCAAAAGCAGAATTTCAAAACTGAAATAAGTACATTGCATGAGTATTCATACCCTTAACCCAGTACTCAGCTGAAGCACCTTTACAACCTCAAGTATTTTTGGGTATGATGCAGCAAGATTTGCACATCAACATTTGGCAACATTATCTGCCATTTTTCGCCTCACCTCTCAAGCTCTGTCAGCTTGGATGGGTCTGGCAAACATTTTCACTTTTCTCCAGAAATATTTGATTTGGTTAAAGTCAGGGCTGTGGCTGGACCACTCAAGGATATAGAGTTGTCTATAAGCCACTCTTGCTGAGTGCTTAGGTTCATTGTCCCGATGGAAGGTGAACCTTCTGCCCAGTCTGTGGTTCTGAATGCTCTGGACTGGGTTTTTATTAAGGCTATCTCAATATTTTGGTGTATTGAGCTTTTCTTCTACTTTGACGAGTCTCTCAGTCCTTGCCGCTGAAAAACAGCCCCAAAGCATGAGGCTGCTACCAACACACTTTACTTTTGTGATGGTACTCTTAAGGTAATGAGCAGTGCCTGGTTTCCTTCAAACATGATGCTTGGAATTGAGGTTCATCAGACCACAGAATCTTGTTTCCCACAATCTGAGAGTCTTTTACTTGATTTTTTGCAGATTCCAAGTGTGTTTTCATTTGTCTTCACTGAGGAGAGGATTGAGTCTCAGCTCTAGGAAGAGTCCTGGTTGTTTCTTCTTCCATTAAGGGTAACGGAGACTACATGCTTCTGTGAACCTTCAATGCAGCAGATTTTTTTCTGAACTTATCCCCAGATGTGTGATGCAGTCCTGCCTCTGAGCGCTACAGGCAGTTGTTTTGTTTTTTGTTTTTGCTCTGATACGCATTTTCAGCTGTTAGACCTTTTATTAAAATGTGTGTGCTTTTCCAAATCATACCCATTCAATTAAATGTGCCACAGGTTAACTTCACTCGAAGTTTAGTAATATCTACAACAATATGAATGCTCCTCAGCTAAATCTCAGCTAAAAAGGGTAGGAATTATTATGCAATGGAATCATTTAAGTTTTTTATTTTTAATAAATTTGCAAAGATATTAAAACCTGTTTTTGCTTTGGTATATGAAGTGTAGATTGATGTGGAAAAAAGTAATTTAAAGCAGTTGAAATTAGTTTTTGACAAAATGTGAAAAAAAAATGAAGGGGTATGAATACTTTCGCAAGGCACTTTACGTCTTTTCTATCACTTTTTATGAATTTAACCTTGAATAAAAGTATTTTCTTTCAAAAACAGAAAGAAAAAAAATTTACGGACAACTTTTGAACAGTAGTGTATTTTGTTACAAAAGATTTCTACTTTTTAAAAAGGCTGATATTTTTTACTTTTTATTTTGAAATGAATGAATAAATAGGCCTAAATAAATTCACTCCACTGTGGTTTCAGACTTGAAGACCTCTGGAAAGACGTGCTTTTCCTTGTCCAGACACAGCACATCATGACAGCTTTCAAATGACAGCTCTCTTCTGTGTATAACAGGTTAATTTTAAGTAATTTAACGTTACAGAAGACATCAGAAGCCTCTCCACTCTCTTCAGCTGACAAATTGGGTCAACAGTTGCTTAACTGCACACCGCATGAGCAGTTAATTTTTAACAAGTCCAAAAAAACAAATATAAACAAGACTGGGAGTTTTTAATAATAAAAAAAAAAAAAGGAAACCGCCAGAAGTGGGTTTGGCCTCACAAACAGGAACTGAGAGACTAAGAGTCAGGTAACCAGAAACCGCTCCTTCATTCTATGCACGGAACGCATGAAGTGCGTCGCGGTGAGAGAGGCACAAAGTTTGCAGTGAATGTTTGAACTTCATTTCTTTTACTCTATGTCACAACGGCGTTTTTATGTCACTTGGCAGCCGTTTCGAACTAACCTGTTTTCAACTAACGTTGAATTGAAGCCATAAATCCTTCCTTGCTCTTGGCGAAGCTCTTCAGGTGTTTTGTTCTTCCAGCAGAAGACGCGCTAAAGTTTGCTGAACTCGTCCATTCGGCGTAACGTTAGACGTTCGATGCAAACTTCTGCCTACATTTGAACAATATTAGTTCCGCTTTCCGTTTGTTTGTTTATAGACACTTCATTACCTATTCAGAAGGACATACGGACCGCTACATCAGGTAAGGATGTTTTAAAGCTATTGAGAGGTGTTTTGTAACTTGATTTACGTTAGTCACTCACCAGGTAACGTTTTATTGGTCTTGATGTTTTTCTTCGCGCACTTACTGGCTTGGCTATGAAAAGTACATAACGCGCGGTTTATTATAGTCAGGTAATCATCTGCAGGAATTATTACTGTTTGTATAATTACAAATAAGAATGCCTGAGATCTTAAATCTAGTTGAAAACACATTTAGACAGGTCTTATTGTGATCTGTGTATTCATTTTATGTGTGTAGTCATTTTTATATGTTTTTGAAAAATGTTATTTACATCATTAATTATTTTTGTATAGCTCTAAAAAATGTCAAGGGATGTAACCATTAAGTAAAAACTACTAAATACAAAACATGTCTCTAAATGACCTGGTCAAAATGTATGATATGGAGAGAGAGAGAGAGAGAGAGAGAGAGAGAGAGAACTTACTGACCTTGAGATGCACCATAATGGAGGATCCTGTTATTTTTATGTATTTATTTATTTATTAAAATATTTACTTGGCTACTTGCATGTTGGTTAGGCCACACTAACTTGGACTTGGCAGACAAAAAAAGTATATAAATATGTATGTATATTTATATTATATATATGTATATAAGATTTTTCATGTTTTTAAAGAGGTTTTTTTATGCTCATCAAGGCTGTGTTCATTTGATCAAAAATACAGAAAAAAAACTATTCTATGATTGGACCCTGTGAAACTTTTTTTTTAATTTAAGATTCTTTGATCAATAAAATGTTAAAAAGAACCGCATTTATTTAAAATAGAAAGGTTTTCTAACAATATACACTACTGTTCAAAAGGTTGGGGTCAGTAAGTTTTTATTCTTTATTTATTTATCACTAAGGATGTGTTAAATTAAGAAAATGTGATAGCATATATATACATAGTTAGAAAAGATTTATATTTTGAAAAAAATGCTGTTCTTTTTAACTTGTTATTCATCAAAGAATCCTGAAAAAAAAATCACAGGTTCCAAAAAAATATTTGGCAGCACAACAGTTTCCAACATTGATAATTCTAATAATAAATCAGCATATTAGAATGATTTCTGAAGGATCATGTGACAACTAAGACTGGAGTAACAGCTGATGAAAATTCAGCTTTGTATCACAGAAATAAATTATATTTTAAGGTATATTAAAACAAAAAACATAATTTTATATTGTAATAACATTTTGCAATATTACTGTTTTTTTCTGTATTTTTAATCAAATAAATGCAGCTGTGATGAGCATAAGAGGCTTATATAAAAAACATTATTATCATCTTACCGATCCCAAACTTTTGAGCAGTAGTGTATATATCAGAAAAACCCTCAGGATTTGAAATGTTACTCACAGAATGAGTTTTTTTAAATTCATTTTTTTTTTTGGTAATAACATTTCTTAATGTTGTTTTGAGTAATAATAATAACAATAGTATTATTTGGAATAATAGTAATAATAGTGTGATCTTTAAAAAAAGATAGTGTTATTACAAGTTACGAGTCAAATAACACTATAGTTATGAGGGCTACAGGCAAACTACGAAAGTGTTCAAAGGCACACTTTTTGGACACTGCTGTCTTTGAGATGATGGTTATTCTGTTTAATATTCAATGCGCAAATAATTCTTTGTTTAAAGTTAATCTCTCATGGCTTGATATAGCTTGACGTGCCAAGCAGGTGTCTCCATGTTTAAAGCAGGAGTTTGCAACACCCTGCGCTGTTAATCCCATCAGCCTACATGGTAACAGAACTAAATACATCACTTTATTTTTCACAGGCTATCAGTTGTCGTTTGATGCTAGGATCAGTATATATTGTAAACATTAGGTGCTGGATCTGTCTTGTCTGTGTAATCCATAGCAGAACAAAAGTATTATTTCACATTTAAAGTAAGAATTTTTTTGCAGATACTTTCCAGGATTAGTTGCCAACCCAATTTCATGCTGAAGTCATATTTAAAAGCATGCACGCGCAGAATTTGAACATTGTAAGTAGAGTGTCACAACATGAAGAGCAAAATGGAGCTCTTAGAATTCACTGAACTGAATGATTGGAGAGAAAAAGAGAAGTTTTCCTCAAGTTTCCCTGGTGCCTGTTTGCTTGTCTGTCCAAGAACTGCTTACCATTGACGAAAAGAGGTATTATCAGTAACAGGCCTAAAACAACTGGTAGCAGAGCTGGAAACCATCCTTGTCATTGCTGTCGCAACCTGTTCAAGTGATTTAAACAAATTCCATCTGGTACTTTTCCACCCATGAAGGGAAGAACTTTAAAGTGCAGTTCAGGTTCACCAGAGTGAAAAGTACAGAGATTTAAAAAATGAAAATAAAAGTGCAGACAGTCAGCAAGAGAAAATTGAGTGGTATAGAGAAGGAACGGTCTCACTTGGCCATCGTGCCCTGGTGAAGGTGCTCTGAAGCGTTCCTAGACCCCTAGATGATGGATGTTCAGTTTGCTGAAGGGAAATTCCTCTCTGCCAAGGAGTCACCATGCCATCAAATACTCGGTTACACAGAGAAAAATGACCTGTGCAGTTTGAAGCATTGATTTTCCTCTGGATTTAAAGGAAGACACACTCTTCAACAGACAGTTATTAATTGCTTCTCTCTTGTGATTAAAAAAAGAAAAGGATTAGTTCGCTCTAGAATAAAAATTTCCTGATCATCTACTAACCCCTATGTCATTCAAGATGTTCATGTCTTTCTTTCTTCAGTCGAAAAGAAATGAAGTTTGTAAGGAAAATATTCTCCATATAGTGGACTCCAAATTGCAGTTTCAGTGCAGCTTTAAAGGGCTCTACACTATCCCAGCCAAGGAATAAGTGTGTTATTTAGCAAAATAATCTGTAATTTTCTAAAGAAATTAAAATGTTATACTTTTTAAACCACAAATGCTTGCCTTGTACTAGATTTGCGTCTACGGTTCACGCATTACGTAATGACATTGGAAAGGTCACTGTGTCAGAAGTACCCAGTGTTTACAAAGCGAACGTGCAAAGAAAGTCAAATGCCCTTTACTTAAAAAAAGCTAAAACAACTATGTTGGATGATTTTAAAGTTGGAGGAGAAAATGAGATGGAGTTTTTCACCCTACTCTACCTGTTTTAACCAAGGTACACAGACAAGGAACTAACCACACGTGACCTTTCTGTGATTACGTAATGCGTGAAGACGTAGACATGCATCACAGGGCTAGTGCAGGATGAGCATTTGTGGTTAGAAAGTAGAGATGCATCGATCGACTTGGCAGGGACCGGAATTAGCCAATTTTCCATATGATTGCCCCAGACCGGTGACAGCCCGCTCAGTCTGCCGATTCTGAGCCGGTCCGTTTTGATGTAACATTTATGGCACCGTAACTTCATTAAACAGTCTGTGTAAATACATCTAATGTATTCTTCTGCAGTGGAAAGATGGAGTTTGTTGATACTGATTTGATTTGAATGGTAACAACTCTACAGTTTCTTATTATTTTAACTCAATTAATTGAAACAATGTAAGAATTTGATGTGAAAGATGACAGTTAATAAGGTTATGGAAAAAATGACCATTTATAAACGTAGTGGGAAATGACATCTGTTGTTATTTCTACCTTTTTCTAGTCACAGAGCATCTTATTGTGAGAGTTAAGTGAGAGAACATCTGTAACTTAGTCCAGATTGGGGGGAGTTATAATGTTTAATAATTTTTATGTAAGTATAGATTTTTGAATTGGCGAAACCGGCAGGTCACATAGAAATTGGAATCGACCAAGAAAATTGCAACTGTTGCATCTTTATTAGAAAGTATATTATTATTATTTTTTTTTTTTTTCAGAAAATGACAGATTGTTTTGCTAGATAAGACCCTTATTCCTCAGGTGGGATAATGTAGAGCCCTTTGAAGCTGCATTGAAACCTTCAACTTGCTGATCCCCATTGAAGTCCACTATAAGGAGAAAAATCCTCAAATGTTTTCCTCAAAAACCTTCATTTCTTTTCGACTGAATGACATGGGGGTGAGTAAATTATCAAGAGTGAATAATCCTTTAAAGCTGAAGTGTGTCTTTTTTTTACATTAAAATGTGCTAAAATGCAGAGACAAATATGTTTCTGTGGCATTATGGAAATGTTAGCAGGAAAAAGTTCTTTAGTTTACAAGTTTTAAGAACCCAAATTATTTCTAATATGACTGCTGTTCCTACAAGTTTGATTACAGCACATAATCATTGCAATTAGTGTTCATCATCTGTTTGATTACACAGTTACTGATTTTAACATTTATATCATATGTACATCGACTTAACATACAGTATTCACCACTAATAAGCTACTAAATATATTGTAGTAGCCTAAACTTTTGTACAGCTGCTTTGCAACGATTTGTATTTTGAAAAGCGCTATACAAATAAACTTGAATTGAATTGAATTGTTGTAAAAAACACTTTTAGGAACCTTTATTTTTAAGACTGAATATATGTAAGTAGTTCTGCATAATGTGGCACCTCTACATCCGAACAAAACAAGATTTTGTTGATGTGTTGATGTTTATTAGTGTGAAATCTGTGATATGCAAATCCAGATGGATGGCTGCAGGACGGTGCTGCTGTTGGTGAGATGTTCCAGCTCTTTGGGTTCCTCTCGGGGTTGGTCTGTAGGCGTTGGACTTGTATGTTTGCCAGGATAATTTAAGAGAGATGAGAGAAGGCTACAATCAATCTAAATGCACCCCAAAGGAACACTGTCAGCATAATCTGAGAAAAATAACCCAGAAATCTCTAGAGGCAACCTGTCTAAGAGTTTAAAAGCTTTTGTTTCTTTTTTTCCCTCCACATGGGATGGCACAAACAGATCTGCTTTGAGAACTGTGTCGTGCTATTAGATGCATTTCAGTTTGGATGCTAAATTGCTGTTTATACATGCAGTCTTCCAGAGAACCTCTTTGTACAACAGCCCGAGGCCACAGACACTGTTGCTCAGTGTGTAATTTTACACTGAGTATTTCCCCCATCATCCCTTGCTGCTGTCTTAGTACTCATCTCTCAGTGTGGGCTTGGACCGCTTCACAGCGTCCTGCTGGCTAAAGAATTGGCTAGCTGTTGGAGACGTGTTTACTTTTGATGGGGAACCACTGTGGAAACCACAGGAGGACAATGGGACGACATTGCACTGCTGATTTTTTGCTTGTACACGCATGCAAAAGTTGTTAGAGAAATAGTTAGCCCAAAAATGAAAGCTTTGGCATAATTTTCTCACCCTAATGTTGTTCTGTATGACTTTTCTTCCTGGAATACAAAAGCAAAAATATAGCTGCTTATTGTCTTTTGTCACAGATGCCATGTTTGGAAACTGAAATAGGGTTTATTTCAGCATTTTAGTGTTTACAGTCTTCCTTGTTTATAATGTTTTCTCTGTGTAGGTGAAGGGTGAAGCCAAGCTAGTAAAATCAAACTGCTTGTATTCCATTTTAATTTCACTGTGAAAATATGCAGTGTAATGCCATCACATCTCCACTGAACTCGCTGTCACTCAAGAGCTTATTATTCTCTCATATAAGAGAAGCTGCTGGGCCTTAGGGAGCTAACCAACCCTTCTCAATGGCCAGCAGGTAATAAATCTGAAGTTTACTGAGTGCCTCTGTCTATTTTTACTGGTGGGCTCAGTGGTAAATCTTGGTGAATTGGAAAACACCAAAAGTGTTTTACAATAAACTTATCACAGTTCTTTTGATGCAGCCTTGGGTTAAAGTACTGATAGACTGATATATCAGTCAGTCCCATGAATTAGCCAGTATTTTGCCATTTGAGATACTAGGAATTATCTATGTGAAATGGTTGTTTTCGGTGAGCTACTGGCGCTACCTGTTGGTATTTTTACCGCAACACAAAAAACTTGGAAAATAAAATACTAATACGATGCCACATTGTGCAGATATTGGTTGTAATTTTCAGTCAAAGAACATCAAGTGAATTAATTTAAGTCTTCGCTGCTTTCCTAGTGATAAAAAGAGGAGAAAAAAATGGGAAGATGCCTTTGAATGAATAAAACTTTCTAAAGACCTGCGTGTTTTTACTCTCCACTTTAGCCATGATGCCTTTGAGGCTTTTAGTAGACCACAGCTACTGAAAGAGCTTACAAACGGCAGTTATAAGAAATGCTAGATGCCATCCTGGCAGGATGTAAACAGGTCAATGTTTGTCATGACGCCGCAGCCACTGAAGGAGTTTCTCAGTGCAGATTTCACTCGATATCCAGGATATCTTAGTCTCCTTGTGGGGGAAGAATCTATGGTACAGCGTTTGGTTTAAGCGTACGCTTGTATCCATCGCCACCTGTAAGCTCTTTCAGTAGCTGTGGTCATTGTATTAATATTTTATTTTCCGAGTTGTGTTGCGATAAAAATAGCAACAAGTAGCACCAGTAGCTCAACTGGTGCAACCATTTGATGCCATCGCAATAACGTCCAAAATATGTATAAAACCATGTGGATTTTTTAAAGTAACATAAATCTTTGATGGGTTTTCTACTACATAGTTCTAATCTAATCTTAATACCCTGGGTTCCCCGGGTAAAAATAGTAATTGAAACACCAGATTTATTAATAGCTGTTCTGAATATGGGTGATTGCATATCCTCACTAATGTTTATGATTATATTTATGGCCCTGGATGTTGGTGCAAACATCAGCCATTGAAAACCTATAATAGTTAACCAGTTAAGACAGGGGTGTTCAATCCTGTTCTTGGAGATCTACCTTTTTGCAAAGTTCAGCTCCAGCCCTCATCAAACACAGCTGAACCAACTCATTAAGATTTTCAAGAGCACTTGATAATTAGAGACTGTGTTTGATCAGGGATAGAACTGAACTCTGCGATAAGCACTGAAGGTCTGCAGGAACAGGAGTGGGCATCCCTGAGTTAGGAGATAAGTTAAATACTCAACTATAAAGTGATCTATCCTAAATGATCTATCAGAGACCGATCAGAAGACACTTTGTCTTGAACTTTACAGTTTGACGCAAAACATTCGATGAATAGGCCTCATGATAAGGCTTTGAACCCAGCAGATGCTCAGATACCCTGCAGAGCGTGAAGGATATGAGGTCACAGCTCTTCTGTCATCTCTGCCGTATGGAGCTGGGAATTAGTAATGAAAACTATGAATATTTTGAAAGCAGGCTTGCTGTTAGAACGTTACCTGATTAATTTCCTCTGCCTGCATGAAGGGCAGATAGGGATGCTTGTAATTATTTATGAATAGCAGTGTGTTATGATTTATATTCAGCTGGTGCTGTTAAAGACATGCCTAAAGTGCTCTAATTTAATGCTGTGAAATGTATTAGATGAACCTTTGTTGCACCTGGTTCGCATGCTTCGTTTTCTACAGATATTGATATTGTCTGCTAATTTGCTCGATATCTTAAAACCATTGTGGTTTTCATGCCAGGAAACTCTTTTCTCTTGTGTCAACTCTTTACCCACTAATTATCTGCTTAGTTGATTACTTCAGCTGCTTTATTGACTTGAATGTGGAATCCCGACAATGTTTTCTGACGTTTCTACCACCTCTTTATCCAGATTATCTTGTTGACATGCTACATAGATTTGCAGGATATCCCTATGAGATGTTGTCTCATATTTCAGACACCCAAGTTCATGAGTAGTGTGTTGTAAAGTCAATTAACACGATGTGTAGTTTGATGTCAATTACCCTGTAAAATGGGCTGAGCCATTAGGCATAATTAGCCAGTTGTTGCTGTCAAAGGTAAAGAAGAACTTTGCAGTAATGCAGAAACATCTCATTAAAACACAATAAAATAAAGATATACAGAGTATTTTTACGACACATCATCAGTTGGCCATATTGGCGGAACTAAACATAAACAATGCCACTGAACCGAACGAAATTCGGATATTTAGCTGATTATTGCTGCTGAAAATGGTCAATTATTATGTTTTGGGCTGTACTAATCGTTCAGACCAGGAAAAACATTTGAAGTCTGCATAGACTGCCAAAAATGAAAACAAATCAAGCAGATAAATGCAAAAAACTGTCTGAGGAACAAAATGCGTTTGTGGTTGCCCAAACTGAATCAGGATTTCCAGGGCAAGAATCTTAACAACATTCCTGTTTGTTATTATCATTTCCGGTCAGGTAGGTGAAATATTAGACTAATATCTTAATTAATTCTGCTTGTACATATCTTTACCACCTATTAGCTTCCACACATTTTTTCAGTGGTTTAGACAGCAAAAATTAGCAGAACAACATATTCAGTAGACATTAACCTTGCAATCTATGCTATTGTTTACATCTGAGTATCATCAATATGGCCACGCATCTGGGTAACTGACCAAATCATGATGTGAGTGCAAACACGCTATTATTTCAGTACAATGCAACATCATGCAAAAGCGACATAATTGCAAAATTTCTATGTAAAAACTTTCCCAATTATGGTAATATCTGTTGCACTGAATTGAATTTGTGCTGATTTTATCATATGTGACCCTGGACCACAAAACCAGTCTTAAGTAGCACGGGTATATTTGTAGCAATAGCCAAAAATACACTGTATGGGACAAAATTGTTAATTTTTCTTTTAATGCCATAAATCATTAGGATATTAAGTAAAGATCAATATTCTAAAGATAAATTTCCTACTATAAATATATCAAAACCTATTTTTTGATAAAAAAAAAAAGCAAAAAAAAAACTGATAACTGAAAAATTTACTCTGGTTTTGTGGTCCAGGGTCAAATATGATATTTTTTTTATACTTCATTTTCATATAACATTGCAGACACATATTACTGATCTCAAAAAAATAATTTCAGATTTTTCCTTTAGAGTCTGAGGTGAAATATGTCCAAAGGCAGCGCTTCATGAGATTCAACCAGAATTGTAAAACAGGTTTATGTTTATTTAGGAAAACCAGGGAAGAACTTTAAACATGCTGGAGAGGTCTTAAAATGAGGCTTTGTTTTCTCAACACTGTATAATCATATTTTGACCGACACTTTGTGTTGATGGTTGATTTGTCTTTGCTAACGCTAACTCAAGGGCAGCGGAGGAGCATGTGTGTGTTAAACATTAGACACTTAATCCACTGAGACAAAACAATGACTCAGTGCTTTTGGACTCGAAAGGGCAGATATGTTTTTGACAGGCTGTAAAAGTTCTAATTTAATATAAGAATAAAGTAGTTCACACATGCACTCTGCACAAACATACAGTACAAAGTCAGGTTTAAAGTCAACATGAAACGGCATTGTGCTACTATGATGTATATCTGAGTAAAGCTGGATATTCAGTGAGAATAAAAGGGCAGAAATTGTTTGTATTGGTTGTTTTGGCTTCTTGAAATACTACATTATAGTTTGAAAAGGCTTTTTCTTTTTAATCCTATTTCTGTAATTGTTGCAATTTAAAAAGACTGCATTAGCTCAACACAGATAGCTATTTGGCTATTGGTTAACTTTAACAAACTTCGGTTAACATTAACCAATAGTCTGTAAAGCCTAGGTGACAGCTAAAAATCACTGAAAGATTACAAAGACAAACATTTTCTTTCTTTGGAATAACTTGCACTGATAAATGGTTGACTATAAAACAGAGAACATTAAGAAAGTAAATAGGATCAATTCTGATTTCATGTTGATTTTAAACACTCATAAAGGGGAGAAGGGCATTTCAACCTTCGGTTGCAATTTCCCACAATTACTAGCTCATTACTGCATTTGATTGGATTGGCAGATCAGACAGATATGTGCATAGGGTCTTATACAAAGTGTTGCTTAATCACTTCAGAAATGTTCCATATATGCAACTAATGGACTACGCAATTATTACTTAATGGACTATTAGTGCAGTATGTCGAGTGCATAGTTGGGTTTGCACAAGTAGGTGCACACTCAGTCTTCACAGTGTTTTTAACTGCAGGGCACAGTAATTTCAGCCAAGGCCATCTATAAGTGGACACAAGTATGTGAGGAAGGTCAATAATCATGTTTGACAGAGTATAATGACACGGTTGAAGTATGTTATCCGCGTCCTGGCGCTAAAGTGTGCTGATGGCAATCAGAGCGTTTGGTTTAGGCAGGATTAGGCTGGTCTCACATTCTTCTCTAAACCTGTTTAAGAAAATCACTAATCCCAGACAACAACAGCAGCATGCTGTTACATGTCACTTTGCCTGCCTGCTGTGATCACATGAGAGTATCTGATGGAATATCCTGAAATGATTCATTATGAAAGTGCAGGAGGGAAAGTGTGCTTTGAGTTCCCGTTGGGGAAAGAGATGTTTAATCATTGACTGTGGCTCACTGAGTCTCTGTTCATTAAAGGCAAAATGAATAATTGACACCGGAGCTTAAAAGAAGCTCGGATGAATGTCAGATAGCGGTATTAGTAACTTATCTTCATGTAGATATTCACAGTGTGCTGAAGGTTATTGTGTTTAAAATCCTTATTTGACCTGAGATGTCATAATCCGGCTGACTTGGCATAAAAGATTGCAGACCTACATTGCAGCATATTCTGGTCAAGGACTTTGTGATTGACAAGTAAAAACTTAAAATGACTTAAAAAATGTACTATTGGTGGCATATTGTTTACGGCACATTAGTTTTTTTTTATTGTGTTAGTCAATATTAGATATTCTTGTGTCTCTTTACTATATTTTTACATTTATACAACCTTACCGAATTTGACCTTTTCTAATGCTCACTTGAAGTAAAAAATATTTTTAAAATGTATCATAAAAACATTATTTAATAGCACTATTAAAAGTCATTGTTAGCAGATTTTAAAATTAATATCACATTTTTTTATTATTTATTTTTTAATGCTTTCTTATAATAAATAGGGGTGGGACGATACAGGTAACTCACGATTCAATTCTGTGGCGATATGTGGCCCACGATATCGATAATATCGCGATTCACGATATCTACGATATTCAATATATTGGAAGAAATTTCATCAACGATATATCACGATATATGTGACTGAAAAAGAAAAAAATACCCATAACAAGGAAATCTTATGCATTTATTAATGCCAACATTTCCAACACTGTGCAAAGAAATATGCATTTGCATAATAACTCACTGCCTCCTGGTCTTAAATGTAAACACTGTACAGCTAGACAGATAAAAGTGCCTGAACATTAAAAAAAACAACATGAACATTAACTAACATGTGTAAACCATGATACTGAAACGTCAGTAGTAAGTTACTGTAAAGTGCTTTATGTTAACCTGGACAGTGGTCTCATCAATGCATATTCTTCTTGAGGAACACTAACGCCTGTTTCACACATACTCCGTCTGCAGTGTGTATGCAGTCCGTGTGCGTTACGTATGCGATGCAGAAGCAGCACGGACTCATTTTGCTTTCACACGGGACACGTTTGCAGTCCGTTCCTGATCCGCGGCTGTTTACCACAAACACACCATTTATCCGTTATTTTGATTTTAAATACAAACGTGCTTTTTCAGCATTGTGATACTCTTTTATCACAGTACACTAATACAATTCTAGATATATTCACGTTTAAACTCAACGTATAATAAACAACGTATTATTCAATGCACTTGCACAGCAACCGCGTGCAGTGTGAACGCTCTGATCCGTTAACATGGGTGCGGAAAAAAATACTCAACGCATACGCACTGCAGACGGAGTATGTGTGGAACAGGCGTAACTGATCAGCATGCTCAACTAGCGGGTGCGTCTTTGATTTGTTTTTCGTTATCTTCCGCCATTCTTCTCACTTCTTTTTTTTTCTGCGCTTCTTCTCTGATGTTGTAAGATAACTTGTGTTCTTCACTGGCCGCTGCTTCCGCCACTTTACGCCTATTTACTCGAACAGCGCCCCCCGCAAACAGAATGGTAGATATTGGGTAGTGACAGTGACACTGACGACGGGTAAATTAATCATTTGTGTTGTAATAAAATATCGATATTGGCCGTTAGTGTATCGATTATTTATTGCGACAGAGAGCACAACAATATATTGCAATATCGATTTTTTTTCCCACCCCTAATAATAAACATTTTTAATTATTTAAATACCTTATGAATAATGCATAACATTATGCATTATATTTTTATAAATAATTACAATAATTAGCAATTAGATTAAATACATTATAATATTTGCAAGTTTCTTGTAACATCTTGACAAACAATTGGTTGTTTGTCCCGCGTTTTAATACATTACATTATTCTTAAGGTGTAACAATGAATAGATGAGTATTATAATTTATTATAATAGAGGATACAGTAATTCATGATTCATCATACAGTGCAGTATAAGGTGCATTTTTGAATGAAATTAATACTTTTATTCACCAAGAATGTGTTGGTGAGAAGGTAATAGCTATAGACTTATATTGTTAGAAAATACTTTTTTTTTCCCTATATTTTGAATAAGTGCTGTTCTTTTTAGCTTTTTATTTATCAAAGAATCCTGTCAAAAGAATCACAGGTTCCAAAAAAATATTAAGCAGCAGAACTGTTTCCAACTTTGATAATAAAAGTTATAAATCAGCATATTAGAAGGATTTCTCAAGGATCATGTGACACTGTAAAGTGTTACCTTGATTTTATTCATTTAAAATAGTGGTGAATTTTAATATTGGCCATTTATCTTTTTTCACAATATGACAATAATTATCAGCTTAGCTGCATCTCTAGATAAAGTCTTGTGCACCTTGTCTGAAACTGTATAGGATTCATCCAATCAGATAGGAACTTTTGGTATGTGGACACGCTGTCTTAGGCCAAGGCTATAATTTTGCATTATTACTGGGTGTGTTGGTCGAGGAAAATGTCCGGAAAAAGTTTGGTGCAACAGAAGGTAACTTTAAGACTGTAATGTTAAATAACGCTGTCATCTAAGCACATGTATCAGCAATAAACTGGTTGAGCACTGGCAAAACAGTGATGCTGAATATGCTGCAATATTAAAGGTGATAAATAAATAAAAGCTTAATTTTTATGCTCTCAGTTTCAGAACTGTTTGTTCCTGTGAATCTAGGTGATGTGCACCAGAAGTGGAATGTCGGCTGTTTTCACCGAGAGGTGACGTGCTTTTTAAGCCTAAAGCCCCAAGGCGCTGTCAGGGCCCGTCAGAACAGGTGCCTCACCATCTGGGTGTTTTTTGTTACCTGCTTTTTTCACCTTTGAATTTGCTTAGTAAACTTCAAGATTTTAAATTCTGAGTATATAATGTTCTGTTCACATACACTTGACATAAGTGACACATGAGTGTTAGTGCTTCAGTTGCACTGTTGGTTAAAGGTTTGGAATAATTACAATTTTTTTACCAAAGCTGTATTTATTTGTTTAAAAATTCTGTATAAACAATGATATTGTGAAATATTATTGCAACTTAAAATAACTGTTTTGTATTTTAATATATTTTAACATGTAATTTATTCCTGTGATGACAAAGCTGAATTTTCAGCATCATTACTCCCGTCATGTGATCCTTCAGAATCCATTCTAATATGTGACCCTGGACCACAAAACCAGTCTTAAGTTGCTGGGGTATATTTGTAGCAATAGCCAAAAAATATATTGTATGGGTCAAAATTATTGATTTTTCTTTTATGCCAAAAATCATTAGGAAATTAAGTAAAATCATGTTCCATGAAGATTTATCGTAAAATTCCTACTATAAATATAACAAAATGTAATTTTTGATTGAACTTTAAAGGTGATTTTCTCAGTATTTTGATTTTTTTGCACCCTCAGATTCCAGATTTTCAAATAGATGTATCTCTGCCAAATATTGTCCTATCCTAACAAACCATACATCAATAGAAAGCTAATTTATGTGATGTATACACCTCAGTTTGTAAAATATAACCTTATGACTGGTTTTGTGGTCCAGGGTCACATATGCTGATTTGCGGCTTAATTACTGGTGCTCATTAGTGGTATTACCCACTATTAACCAAAACTTTTTTTGCTGCTTAATATGCTGTTACATACATCTTGCAGAGTCTGCAAAATGTTAATTATTTTACCAAAATAAGAGGGATCATACAAAATGCATGTTATTTTTTATATAGTACTGACCTAAATAAGAAATTTCACACAAGTGAATATAGTCCACAAGAGAAAATAATCGTTGAAAATTATAGTTATAAAGTTATAAAAATGACCCCATTCAAAAGTTTACATATGCTTGATTCTTAATACTGTGTTGTTACCTTAATGATCCATAGCTGTTTTTTTTTTTTTTTTTTTTTTTTGGTGATAGTTGTTAATGAGTCCCTTGTCTATCCTGAACAGTTAAACTGCCTGCTGTTCTTCAAAAAAATCTCTCAGGCCCCAAAAAATTATTTGGTTTTTCAGCATTTTTGTGTATTCAAAACCCTTCCCAACAATGATTGTATGATCCATCTTTTCAGACTAAGGACAACTGAGGAACTCATATGCAACTATTGCAGAAGGTTCAAATGTTCACTGATGCTTCAGAAGGAAACACGATGCAATAAGAGCTGGGGGTGAAAACTTTATTTATCTTAAAATCATACAGTCATTTTTGGAAAGGGTTCAAATACATAAAAAAGCTGAAAGACCACAGAATTTGTGGAACCTGAAGGATTTTTAACTGTTCAGGACAAATAAGGGACTCATGAAGAACGATAAAAAAACCACAAATGAAAACAGCTGTGCATCATTCAGGTAACAACGCAGTATTAGGAATCAAGTGTATGTAAACTTTTGAACAGGGTTATTTTTATAAATTCAACTTTTATTTTCTCTTCTGAACTACATGTAAACATCTTTTATGTGAAATATCTTTTTCAGGTCAGTACTAAATAAAAAATAACATGCAATTTGTATGATCCCTCTTATTTTGGTAAAATAATGAACATTTTGCAGATTCTGTAAGGTGTATGTAAACTTTTGACCTCATCTGTATAACCATGATATATTTTTCAGGATTCTTTGATGAATATAACATTCAAAATAACATAATATAAATGTATTTACATTATATAGAAATATTGTATAAATCTCTTAAACAATTTAATGCTTCCTTGCTGAATAAAAGTATAATTTTTCTTTAAAATGTTACTCTTACTCTTCTAAAAACATACTCCAAGCTTTCGAATGGTAGTGTTGCTACAAACACATTAAGCAGCACAACTGATTTCAACATGGATAATAAAAAGAAATGTCTCTTTAGCTACAAATCAGCATTTTAGATTAATTTCCGAAAAATCATTACAAGACTGAAGTAATGGCTGCTGAAAATTCAGCTTTGCATCACAGAAATAAATCACAATTTAAAATAATAAAGAAAATGGTTATTTTAAATTGAAATAATATTTGAAATTATTACTGTATTTTACTGTATTTTTTAACAAATAAATGCATCCTTGTAAAAAAAGATGTCTTTAAAAAGATTAAACATCATAATTACTCCAATTTTGACCACTAATATAATTTTTTCTATAAAAAGCCTCAATGAGAGCATTTTGAATTAATATCTAGTTTGACTTATAATTGACTTCAGTAGTTAATTTTTTGCCAAGTTAACAATTAGTCTGTCAGGCACAAAGCAAATCGATGCAATTACCTAAAAAGCTCAAAAATATAGCAATGCATACTTAGAATACAACATTTTTTTTGTTTCATTTACCATTTTTTCCCACTAAGCTCTGAACTATGCACTCTTGGATTGCACTCTTCGTAAAAAAATGTATGTGATGCTGGTTAAGATGTCTTAGAGGGCTACAAAATGATCATGCCAAGTTTTAGTAACATCTTTTGCCTTGTGAGCATGCCTGCAGTATCATGCCTTAAAATGTTGCCTACGTAGGCAGCTCATTACATTCTGTAAGAATTTTACTACAGTTGTCAACAATTGACTCTTGTTTGCCTATTTTTTTTTAATCTTTAAGAAATTTAGAGCAAACATCTGAAACATGTTTATACTTGACAAAGTGTGCACTTCTACATAATTGAACTAAGAACCTCTGAGCAACCTGCATTCCAGGTACTTGAACCAGTTCTTTAAAGATGACATATCAAGAAAATCTGAAGTGCTATAACCGGGTCCCCAGTGCATCCACCAACCCAGAAAATGTGAAAAGGACAACTCAGTATATTTGTTTTAGTAGGGCTTTTTTTGGAAGCATGTGAAAAAAACGAACGTGTCAGATTTTGCTCACCGTTACGTAGTAAGGGGATTTTATTATAAAACTACCGCCCTTTAATCTGCACATTTCCAACCACAGCGCCGTCATTTTGTTTACGCAAGTGACAACGGTGTACCAGTTCTAACGCCGTGGCAAAAGTTCGAGCAAAGCATGCTAACTGTTCTGTCTTTGGCTGCACAGATGAACACAGAACACTATTTAGATTCCCACCCTCAGAGGAGGAAAAAACCCTCGCATCACCCACAACGCCTCGGCCTGCCCTCGCCTCCTCCGGCGAGAACACCAGCCGATTCCCCAGCATCATCCGCTCGGTCAGGCAATCAATTCCGCCCATAGAGAAACGGACTATGGCGAGTATGAAACTGGCGCTGGCAAAATCTGATGTCCAGCCTTCACGCAAGTTAAACAAAGCAGAATTATTTAACTTGTACAAAAATCTGCAAATAACTAACCTCTCCCCCTCTAATCCCAAAGCCGACCAAGAGGAAACAAAAACCTCCGGCCGCGCCGATGCCAACGCCTTCCTCCCGTGCGAGGCCTCTCACAGGGCTGGGAATCGATTCCAAAAGAATCGATTCCGAAGCATTGGGAATCGAGAGTCGATCCCAAAGTTTGGAATCAATCCCATCAAGGGGAATTGACTCCTTATTCAGAGCCGTGTCCAGTTCTGCATAACTCAGCTGCTAGTCATCAAATGTTGCCAAAAGTTTTCGTTGATTCATGAAAATAAACAGAATGAAACGATCATTACTGAGCTCGTCTGAAGCACCCATTAATTCGGCTCTTACTCGCTAATAATTATTAGAAATCTGATAGATAGTTTTAATAAACTACTTCAAAAAACTATTTATAGTTATTGTACGATGGGAGTCACTCATGTTGTCCACAAATTTGAGCGCTGCACGACGGGATAGACGCGAATGACGTCATCTTATTTACACCCTATATAAATGCTATCTTTAACCTTTATCAGCCAATGATAATTTTGAAAGAAAATGCAGAGAGCACAAATCAGTGGTCTAGAGCACCTATTCTTAACCATAGGGCCGCGGCCCACGATTGGGCCGCGAGCGCCACCTGGAGGGCCGCAAGAAACTTTACGTTTTTCACCTGTGGGCCGCAAGGGCCGCGGGACCAAACAAGTTATCAATTGAAGACAACAGAGTGACCACTGTTATCTATGACTGTTATCCATGAGACAATTACAATACACCATCCCACCACTAGTAGCAGTAATGCCTCAGTTAGCTGTTTAACAAGCGCTAATAAGCAGAAGAAGACACTCAGTCAACCGTAGCCTTTAGCAAAAGTTATGGAGAAATTTTTAAAGCGGAAAAGGGGAGACCAAAGTTGCGCCAACCCGCCCCAAAAGTCAAGATTTTGCCGCAAATACAATCCTGACTTCATTAAGTATGGATTTGTGAATGGAGGTGACGAGGCAGAGCCGAGAGCCCAGTGTGTGGAGTGTGGGCTAATGTTGTCCAACGAAGCACTGAAGCCTTCAAACCTAAAGCGGCACCTAGAAACCAAACATCCATCACTTGTGGGAAAGTCGGTGGAATTTTTCAAGAGAAAAGAAAATGGGCTTCAGATGCAGAAAAGGTCTGTTGTGTCACTGACTGGAAATTCTAAATGCGCTTTGAAAGCCAGCTACCTCGTAGCCAGACGAGTGGCACAGACTAACCAGTACAGTGCTAATATTTGAATGGGCCCTGGGCCATTTTGTACTGTAAAATTTGGGCCACGACATCAAAAAGGTTAAGAACCCCTGGTCTAGAGCGCACCTGATTGACAGCTAATCCACAAACTCTTATATTAGTGTTGTTGTTAAAGTTCTGTTTATTTCGTTTCAGTGTATTGTTTGCTAATTTCGTGCAAGGCATACTTTTGAACATCATTCAGCTGAACTGTGGACATTTGACACTTCATGACTTGTTTTAGTATTGCAATAAATGCATGTCCACAGCTGAGCCCTGGGTTATGACTTATGGGCCAAACGCTATGCCTTCCCCCTGCCTGGTGCAATGCTAGGAGTCTTGATCTCCCATCATTGCCATGAGAGCCCTCCCAGGTAGGCTTGCCACGATAGACGGTGTTGACGGTTTTACCGGTTTTAAGACGCAACACCGGTGACATCACTTTTCCACCGTGACACCGTCCCCACATTTTTTTTTTAAGTATTCGTTTTTTTATTAAATGTTTATTTGAATTGAATGGAAAATATCATTCTAAATAATTTACTTAAGACGAGAGCATGCACTATAATTAAAATCTGAACATAGCTACAATGCGTCATATTTAATTTATCACGTGAAGGAGTTCACAAGTTCGCGCTTACATATAATAAACAGCGTAAAAGTTAAGCGTGTTTGGCGTGCTGTCCGGGAGAGGGCTCCGAGCTCGATGGTCATTACCGAGCCTGGGGCACTCCCCCTGCCCAGAGGGGTCCGAGCTCGGCATTCGGCCCGAATTACCAATAAGCGCTAGCTCCCACAAGCTGAAGGTGAGGAGGCGGGGCGGGGGTGAAAACAAGAGATGAAGAAGGTAAGACTGCTTGGCTGTTTAAAGGGATTTTCTTGTAGTGCTTGGATAGGGAGTGTGATTGTTGATGGTGAATTGGCCGTGTTAATTATCTGTGCGAGCTCCTCCCGCAATGTGTTAAAAAAAACATCACAACGAGAGGAGTCGAATTTACAGAAAGAGAATGGCGGCCGATTTAGTGTCAAAAAGCAATGCAAAAGCACCTGTTTGGCAATATTTTGGATCCAAAGTTTTTGTTTCAAACAATTGACGCTGAATTGCCAATTCCCACAAAACTGAAAGTGAAAGTATAATACGCACGCATTTATAAGCTATGTAAATGCAGAAAAAAAGAGGAAACCCCCACCCCCACGGTGATACCGGTATTACCGGTGTTGTCACATGCCGATTAACCGGTGGGGAAATTTCCTCATCGTCACAACCCTACTCCCAGGCAGGTTTTCCTCCTTCCTCCCTGCCCGGTGGGCCAAGCTCTATGCCATCCCCCCGCCTGGTGCAACACTAGGAGTCTTGATCTCCCATCGTTGCCAAGAGAGCCCTCCCAGGCTGGTTTTCCTTTCTCCCTCCCCGCACGGTGAGAGCCCTCACGGTCGGGCCTCCATATTTGCCGCCCACAAGCGAGACTCATCTATCCGATGCCGCGAGTCATAATCTCCCACCTGATGTCTCATTAGTCCTCCCAACCAGAAGCCCCGAACCACGCACTTCAACATCAGCAGCCGGCAGGGCCTACCCGTCCGTAGCCTCAAACGAGAGCACTTGGCCCCTCCGGCCTGCCTACCTGCCAACTTCTCGATTATCAGCACCCGTCAGATCAGATTTTTGGGGGGTGTCTTTAGTCCGGCGGGTGTCCTTCAATTTAATTGCTTTTTGGGGGGTACTCTGGGTTCGGGCCATTCCCGAGCTCGGAGCCCTTCACCGGACAGCACGCCAATTATATGTAAGCGTGAACTCGTGAAATGATGTTTCATTAACAAAGATCGGGAGAAGCGCGTCAGATACTTAGCGTAAACATCACAAGAGGAGCCCACTCAAGTCAATTAGCGCCATAGGTTTAAATACAGCTGACTCACCTCCATTCACTTGACGGTTTATCAGTAACCCTCCACCACCCCATCTCCTCACTCCGAGTTCTCACTACTCCTATTGGGGGGTACTCTGGGTTCGGGCCATTCCCGAGCTCAGAGCCCTTCACCGGACAGCACGCCAAATAAGCACTACTATTCTCCGGCTAATTATATGTAAGCGTGAACTCGTGAAATAGGCATTTTCATAATGATATAATAAATGATCTGTAGGGGATTTTGAGCTGAAACTTCACAAACACATTCTAGAGACACCTGAGACTTATATTGCATATTGTAAAAAAAGGGCATAATAGGTCTTCTTTAATATGCCAAAAGTGTGCTAAACATTTTTTGCTATATGCCCTTTAGTGTAAGATAAATCTATAATAAGCCTAATTTACATAGAAAGGAGATGTGTTTGCATTCAAATAATGACATTGACTTTATATAAATTTACATAGTGCACTGCAATGCCAGTAATGTCTGGATAAACTGGAATGCAGGTGTTTAGGGAAAAATATGAACATTTTTGCGGTAAAATGCAATGTACAAAGTGGTGCGGCTGTTTTGTGAAATCTCCTCAGACTGTTTCAATGCCCAGTTTAATTGCATCATTAAAACAGAACAAGAAAAACATTTGACAGAAAATAAGCTTGGTAGAAACATAGCTTGGAGGTGTTTTTTTGATTTGAGACAGAGGATTGAATTAAAAACAGACCAGAAAGCATAAAGAATCTGGGCATTCCACCAGAGAGAGAGGGCAAAGCACTCACATTCCTGTCCTTGACAAGGGCTCTTCCCTTCCTCTGTAATGTGTGTGTGTGAGAGAGTGTCCTAGAAAGAGGGAAATAAAAAAGCACGAAACACTCCTATTTCCGCCCTTCGAAGGCACAAGCGTGTTAGCACCATAACAAACATTTGAGACATTCCTTTGCAGCATGACTGCAGAGAAAATGAGAAAAATATTGACAATTCAGTAAACGTGCATTAGGGAAACTTAATCATGCCCTTTATCATTAATGTAAGACAGCTGACATCTGTTTTGTTGTGGTAACATAGCATGGTGCGAACATGCATGCTGCACGCTGTGCCTGCAGTGGTGTTTTGTGGTTATCTAGCCATGACTCAGAAGTCGCATCTCGATCCGTGGCCTTTGCTCGCACATGGCCGCGTTTCTCGCAAGCTGTTCAAACAGAGCTTAGAGGCTTGGCTTGATAAAGAAAAATGAACATGAAGTCTCTAAAAATAATCTTCGATGATAATTGATAGTGAAATTGAGGGAAGTTATCCTGCATGGCTTCAGAAGATTATAGACAGCCCAGAAGGTGACATTTTGCAGAACCTGCCAGAGATTTGACAACTTGCAGCAACGTTAAAGCGCATTTGGGGGCACTGTTTAAATATGAAATCCTCTTATGAATCAGAGGATTTGATGGCTTTTCCAGTTTATAATTAGCTGAACTGTCGTCTTATGCATTTTGATGAAGGCTGACCTTTCCTAATGCGCTTTCATTTCCTTTTTCTTTCCTGCACTTTGACAAACATGTTCAATTGATTAAGCGAAGCTTGCTTAGACATACTAGTGCAAGCCACATAATATTTGAAATATTCCATCTGACACCTGGAATCCACCATGAAATAAACTCATGCAGTGTTAAATCTCAAGTTAAAATCTCACCGGCTCTCCTGTTAAGCTGATGGATAGCAGTACTTGCAGCATCTAGGGACTTAGTGCTGAGAATCCCAGCTTGATGATTAGCTCACTTGTATGACTTATTGACTCATCTTGTTGCCAAAAAATCTTTAGGTACTTTTGACAACATCCAACTAATCTCACAATGTCAGACTTTTGGCTGTCTGTCTTGGAACTTTACCAACAGGTAAAGACCAACCACTGTTGTATTTTTTTTTCCATGGCATTTTAGGGCATTTACATGCTGAACACAAACGGAGAAAGGCACCACTGCATAAAATCCAGTCTTTAATGAGTATTTTTGTGTACTGTTTCAGTTGAAATATCAGAAAATCTTTAAAACAAGGAAAACATACTTGTAAATCAAAGCTGAATAAGATATTAAAGGGATAAATCACCCAAAAATGAAAAGTTGGACATGATTTGCTCACTTTAACATCGTTCCAAATGTTTTTTTTTTTTTCTGTGGAAATATGCGTTTGTCCTTACAATGAAAGTCAATAAGAACAAATGTTGTTTTGTACCCCACTTTAGCAAGGGAAAAAAAGCCATTAAGTTTTGGAAAAGTAAATCATGTATATGTATATGTATATGTGTATATATGTATATGTGTATGTATGTATATATATATATATATATATATATTAGGGCTGTCCCCGACTATGAATTTTCATAGTCGAATCAGAATTTTCGAATCTTTCTATAGTCGACCGATAGTCGAATCATCTTATGTGCGTGTGTGAATGGGTTGGGAGGGGCACGACACTATAGTCAGCAGGAGGGTAAAACTATTTTTATTTTATTTTATAAGCGACCAAAACTGCCTGCCAACTGACAGACAAACTTATTTAGGTTTAAATAAAAACACAGAACGCGTCTTTTAGTTCTAAAAACGCGAGGCGCACAGCACTGCCTTTTTTGGTGACTTTTAATGAAAGAGCAGTGTGCTGCGGTTTTTTTATGTTGCTAAGCAACGACCAAAACAGCTGTCCTGTCAGTCAATTCAAAGGATTATAGCGCGAGCGCTCTAACTTAGTTTTTTGCTGTTAAGTAAACTGTCATATTAGCAGAAACCCTAAATAATACAGCTCCGGGTTACCCACGATAGACACCAAAGGTTTCTCCTCCATTTCTTGCAGTCTCCGGACTTTTTAAGCAACGGTAAACTTTCGCCATCACAACAGAAGACCCGCATCTCCATTCATTCGATTGGACAATGGAAAAGAACGCGAATGACGTTGGGTGTTTTTCCGCTCAGAGTTGATTTTTTTTTTTTTTTTCAACTTCAGGCGCTCAGAGCGCTCCTGCAAAACGCGAGGCGCAGCAGCCGGGGGCGCATAAACAGGGCACAGAACGCTCACTGCCAACAGAAAACCATTCAAAAGAGGCGCCTCCAACTGCAAAAACGCGTCAAGATGGTCCTCATCTCGTCATGCATCAGAGAAAGTGAAAATTAAATTAGTCACAGGGGTGGTTGGAATTATTCACAAACACGTTAAAAATATTTACTGAACGCTTCTTTCTTTTCACTTTTGTTTTTACTGCATTATCATAATCAAAGGCTGTATATAACTTAATATAACCGTACAAAACCAGTAGTTCTGTGTGCAATTAGACATTGAGCACCCCCATATTGGCAAAATGGTATGATGCTCGTTTCACCCGCGAAGATTCGACTGTGAGATCGGTGGTCGAATCAGGCTCCGCATATCGATGCATCGAATCTTCGACTATTCGGGGACAGCCCTAATATATATATATATATATAGGCTATACATACTGTACACACACACACACACACACACACACACACACTACCAGTCAAAAGTTTTTGAACAGTAACATTTTTTTAAGAATTCTCTTCTGCTCACCAAGCCTGCATTTATTTGATCCAAAATACAGCGAAATACAGCAAAATCAGTAATATTGTGTAATATTATTATCAATATTTAAAACAGTTGATTACATGTTTTTTACATTATTTGATGAATAGTAAGATCCAAATATCAGCATTTATCTGAAATAAAAAGCTTTTGTAACATTATACACTAAACCATTCAAAAGCTTGGAGACAGTATCATTTTTCTTTTTTTCTTTGGGAAAGAAATTTTTGAAATTAATTATTTTATTTAGCAAGGATGCTAAATTATAATTAATTATAATTGTTTTTTTGAGCAGCAAATCAGAATATTAGAATGATTTCTGAAGGATCATGTGCTAATGATGCTAAAAATTCAGGTTTGAAACCACAGGCATAAATTACATTTTAAAATATATTCAAATAGAAAACAGCTATTTTAAATGGTAAAAATATTTTACAATTTTACTGTTTCTGCTGTACTTTTGATCAAATAAATGCTGGCTTGGTGAGCAGAAGACACTTTCATTTCAAAAATGAAATAGTGAAAAAATAGTAAAAAAAAAAACTATTTAAAACGCAGTAAGATGTAATTTTTGCACTGTGACTGACGTAAAAAGATATGTTAAACTAAACTCTGGTGGACTGATAAATATGGATGTAATGGTTCAAGTTACTCACGGTTCGGTTTGTATCACGATTTTAGAGTCACGGTTTTGGTACGGTTCAGTATGAGATATGTTTAGGGAAAAAAGGACTACACTGTCAAACAAAAATAAAGAAAGAAAGAACAAATAATCCAACTACAAGCACAGATACTCACGAAGAAGAACATGTTTTTTGTGTGAATTTGTTGTTTCAAGCACAAGACTTGAAAGAGAACTTGATATTTGCACACGTTCTGAGACGCGGTTTGTGCACTTCGGATGAGCGCACACACAATTCTCATTGAATATTTTAACTGGCAAGGCTTAAATGAGTTTAGTTTAAAAACACAGATAGCAACGTGTGCTGTGCATGCCAAAACCGTGGGTGGACAATGGTACGGCTCAATTTTTTTACCGAGAACCGTTACACCCCTACTGATGAAAACTAGACGCCATGACTCAGTGAAAGTGTGCAAAGTTTTGATGAGTGTGACAGTTTGAGCAAGCTTTTGGTATTTTTGTGTGCAGTATGCATCAGCCTGTCAGCGATTGGTCAGTGGGAGGTCCGTGTGTGTGCCATCAGCCTGAGCCTCTCATTAAACAAACATAAAACCAAACAATACCAAAAACAGCAGCTAGTCTGATGACACCATCAGGTTATGTGAATCATTAGATCATGGTCATGAGCCCATCCTGCAGGCACTGCATAGACACACACCCTCCCTTCCTCCTTCATGCATTCCATTTTAAGGTTAGTGGAGGGGCCTGAACTCCACAGTTTTCGAAAACATGTTTTTGAGCTTCTATGAAGGTGCGATATCGCTATTATGAGTTTCATTGAGTCTTGGCTGGGTGTGGAGCCATGCAGAGGCTATTACAGATGGAGAGCTTTGGAGGTTGTGAAGAGCTTGTTCCTGTCTGAACAGAGACTCTATTGTAAGGGGCAACTAACATTTAGCGCAGAGGAGCACCTGACAGAGAGGCCATTGATCCATTTCTAGCAGCCCGGTGCAGCTCAATAACATCCCAAACAAGAAAGAGAGACGCCCAGGGAGGCCGACACTGTCAGCTGTCTGCTGGCCACCAACCTCTGGTCCTCTCTAGAGAGGTTTAAGAAATGTTATTACACCAGTGGCTGGACTGAAGTTGCAGGCCGGAGGGTCAAACAAAAAGAAATTGGCTTGTGGCGGAAATGACTATAACATGTACTTTTTTGATGTGTATACACTGAAATTATGATTGTAGATTGCACCATATTCAGATTTGATTCTAGTGTCATTTTTTACTTTTATAAGGGCAATTTTTAAAGTTACCTTATTTCTGCCATGAAAGTTTAGCATGGTAATACATATAGCAGTGTTAATGTGTTTAATCTTGGTGGAATATGATCCTGTTGAAGAGCAAGTACCGAGACTTGCTACTGCCAGTACATCCACAGACATGCTGCTGTGAGCGTGTAAGAAATGCTGCTGCACATATGTGATCCTGGACCACAAAACCAGTCATAAGGGTCCATTTTCACATCTGAATAAATAAGCTTTCCATTGATGTATGGTTTGTAAGGATAGGACAATATTTGGCCAAGATACAACTATTTGAAAATCTGCAATCTGAGCAAAAACATCAAAATATTGAGAAATTCGCCTTTAAAGTTGTCCAAATGAAGTTCTTAGCTTTGCATTTTACTAATCAGAAATTAAGTTTGGATATATTTACGGTAGAAAATTTACAAAATATCTTCATGGAACATGATCGTTACTTAATATCCAAATGATTTAGGGCATAAGAGAAAAATCGAGAATTTTTCAAAAATACATACAATGTATTTTTCGCTATTGCTACAAATATATCCGAGCTACTTAAGACTGGTTTTGTCATCCAGGGTCACATATAACACAAATGCAATTACCCCCATACATGAAATACCCTGTAGCAAACCTAGACAGGTGGAGCTGGGGAAGTGGAGGGTTTCTGAAGCACGCTGCAACTGCTGCAGGAAGCACTAGCCAAGTATTTGACCGTTGAGCAAGCATATTGGCTGCTGATGTGAGTAATGAGGTGATTATATCGGCTTGCGGCATATGATGTTTCATGACAGAACTTTGTATTAATGGGATAGTTCACAAAAAAATACAATTCTGTCATTAATTAATTACTCTCATGTCATTCCAAACCTGTAAGACCTTCGTTCATCTTCAGAACACAAGATATTTTTGATGAAATCCAAGAGCTTTTTGATTCTGAATAGACCGAAACAGAACTGACATGTTCAGGGCCCAGAAAGGTAGTAAGGACATCGATAAAATAGTCAGTGGTTGAACCGTAATTTTATGAAGAATACCTTTTTATGAAAAATACCATTTGTGTTCATTCTAATGGCATTTTTTGCCCCAGGCCCCTATTCATTTCCTAACCTGGTTTACAGTACATACAGCACCTGTGAGAAAATGTCACATTGTTTCTGTTTTTCATTGTTTTCAGCCATACATGTTATCATACCCTGTGATATCACCTTTTGGAATCTGCCCTCAGGGCTGTATTGCGCTGTTTGTGACATACAGTCACTTTAACACGTTCACACATTCATATTCTGCTTTGATTCACGCACAGACTTCATTGGAATCCAATGTTTTCATACGCTGCCCGTTTACAGTGTCACTCACCAAGACCTGGCAACGTTGTTACAACCACCACACTAAACGCTTCAAATTCTTCTCATACCCCCCAGTGTTACACACACACATTTATGCACACTCACACACAAAAGCACTGTGTTCTGCAGTACTACGGTCAAATTCCACAAACACTATTTTGGTGTCTCTGGCCTAAGGAGAATCGAAACGGGGCCGGACTGCAGAAAACAGCCGCAGTGAATCGATGCTCGTAGAAGAGCTGCCCCCAGAGAAGTAATAAAGTCAGAAATATGAACCAGGGCTCTGCTGATGAAGTAAATGCGAAGAAAGTCGAAACTCACTCAAACTAGAGAGTGACACAAACCACTGCAAGCACATTTAAAATGAAGAGCTAATTTGATGTTTCACTGTTATGAATGTTTAATCATTTAATATGGTCATTTCGTACTGTATTACGCCTTAAAGGTGTAGTTAGGCCAAAACAAACAATAAAAAAAATGTCATCATTTACTCATCCTCACGTTGTTCCAAACCTAATTGTTTTTCTTTGGTTGAATACAAAAGAAGATATTTTAAAGAAGGTTGGTAACCAAATAGTAGATTGTGCTTACTGACTTCCATAGTATGGAAAAAATACTATAGTAATAGTATTATATAATACTATATATTATTAGCATTATATAAGACTCTGGAATGATCTTCTCATTTTTATTAGAATAGCTTTGTCTGTGGCTATTTTTAAGTCTAAATTAAAAATGTTGTGATGTTTTTTCCCTGTCGTTTTACACCCTTTTTATTTATTTATTTTCATTGTGTTACTGCTGTTTTTTAGTTTTTATTGTAAAGCACATTGGTCAACTCTGGTTGTAGGAAATAGTGCTATATAAATAAAGTTGCCATTGACATTACTATAGAAGTCAATAGTTATAGCAGCAGTTTGTTAACCAGCATCTTTCAAAATAAAATTCATACAGGTTTGGAACAACATGAGGGTGAGCAAATGATGACAATTTTAATTTGAAAAAATTAACTGCATCATTGCTTACTCATTCTTGTGTCTTACTCATTCTCACAAACCAGGATATTTACCACAATATTCATCTTGCTCTTTCGTATACAACTAATTTAAAGGGCACCTATTATGCCCTCTTTTTACAAGATATAATATTAGTCTCATGTGTTCCCAGAATGTGTCTGTGAAGTTTCAGCTCAAAACACCCCATAGATCATTTATTATATCATTATACCAATTTTGAGTAGAAGCAGAAACAGTGTTTTTATGCCTGTATCTTTAAATGCAAATAAACCTCTGCTCCCTGCCCCCTTTTCCAGAATAGAGCTGTGCCTTAACAGCTCGTAGCTCAGATCTCTGATAAAAAACATGTTTGGTTTTGTTTATCAAGTCTATTGCACTGAAATCATGCATTTTAAAGCCATATTAGTTTAAAGTTCTGATATACGTTTTTCTGAGAGCGCACATCCGAAGCAAATGTTTATGTGACTACTAAACTTAAGTTCTCTTTCATGTCTTATTGCGCTTAAACTGTCAAATATCACACATATAAGTTACAAAAACACGGTCAGTTATGTATATGAAGGTAAACAGCTGTAGAAAAAATTTGAAAAAAGGAAATGACGGCGCCATGGGTGGAAACAAACAGATTAAGAAGCGGTAATATTATAATAAGTATTCCTTTCTACATGACAAGGGGAGCTAAATCTAAGCTATTAATTTTTTCACATACTGTACCTGCAGAGAAAGGCTTACCAAGACAAAGTTACTGGGCTGTCCTTTTTCACGTTTTCTGGGTTGATAGATGCACTGGAGGTCTGATTATAGCACTTAAACACTTAAAAAAGTCATATTTTTATGATATGTCACCTTTAAATGCTATTCACACTGTCTAGCTCCAAAAATCACCATGATTGTGATGTGTCTTCTGAAGCCACACAAATGCTAAAATCATGAGTTTTAGAGCATGAACAAACCCAAACTTTGTTTCTTAAAGAAAATATCTTGATCTGTACATAGTAAATGATGACAAAATTATTATATTAGTTTAATTATTGCTTTCAAGTAATTTGATCCATTTTTAACAGCGATTTGAAATTGCTGTCAAAAACTGTCAGCTAAAATAACTTGAAGCAGATGAGACTAGAGGCCTCGCACATTGAAGTTAAAAATGGCTGCGCCCTTTCTTACATTAAAAATAAGCTGAATAGGATTTAAAAAGGCTTTATTGCATTAAGATATTGGAGAAAAACATTAATGCTGATAAGTAACACTCCCTCATGATGGTTAACCTCTTGTTTGTATTGTGTTCTTAGTTTTCTTTCATTGTTAATATTTAAAAACATGCAATGCATTTTCAGGCTAGCACCAAAAACACAAAAAACCACAGTGCTTGAATTCTGCCTTGTTCAAATGCGGAAAAAGCATTCACTGTTTTAACCGCAGATATATCCTTGTTATAACATGCTTTGCATTTACATAATCACAGGGCATTCATACACACGCACCACATCCCCGCTATTGTATATAATGTATAATCTCTGCCTCATTTAGGTCACAAGACATTGTACTGTAATAAATGGCAGTCCGTTGGACTCCTCGATTGTTTTGTGAAGCCTCCACAAAGAGCTTTGCTTTTGCTGGCGCACGAAACAACCACTGGCATTCAAACTAGACAATATGGATTATGCTGTACAATAAGAAACACATTTTTGTGTCTCTCAGTCTAACTCAAAAGACTTGTTTTTCACTCTAAGAGAAATCTGATAAATATGCCTTATGTGTTATCAAGAATCAGGTCGGATCATTCAATAAGCACCTAAATGTGGGGTGTAAGGAATGACATGCAGGGAACAGGCTTTCAACAACAGTTACATACTGATGTCATGCTGCTAATGTAGAGCATGTCAACTTTGCAAGAAAGAGATAAACTGGATGCAAGTCAAAGACAAGCCATGACGTAGCATTGGCACGTCAATTTGAAAGACAGACTGCAAACAAGCCTGTCATGTTCTGAGTGCAAATAATCAAATACAAATACATGCATACTTTCTAGAAATGTACTGCATTTGAAGTGTAGTACATAGTCTGGTGAAAAAACAGCAAGATGTAACATTAAGTGTCAACAGATCAACAATTAACAAGCTCAAGTCCTTAGATGCTGTCTGTGTATATAGTTGACAGCAAAGAGAGACATCGTTAAACTAGAAGTCTGAAACTGCGTGAAGTCCAGATGAGTTTAAAAGTACAATCAGTGCCAGCAGGATTTAACCTCTAGGTTGGAGGAAAAATGAGCAGTTGCCATAGAGATATCTGAAAATGTTGATATTGTTGGGGAGTGTTTATTACAGTAGACTGCTGCTATTACGCTGCCAGTGGCTAATGCTGTGTTTGAAATTCTCTGCATGCACAAATGTGGGAAATGAACACGCAGCCAGGTCAAGACTACAAACGCTCAGCAATCGCATCAATGCAGCTTCCTGTTGCTGTTTCGGCCGTCGACTTTCAAGGCTAGTTGAGCGCAGATGTGTTTCCTCTCCCCACGGAGGGCTGCGTGCCCTGCTCCAGGTGCCCTGTTGACAGATTTCTCATCGGTTTGTGAGCTCTATTAGGGCTGTCAGAGATCCTGCTAGGCATCTTTTCGACATGCCAGTTGACACTAGCAGTGTGATAGCTGCTTTTTAACGAATTGGTAGGTTAAAAAAGTCCAGATAATCACCTAAGCTTACTGGAAAATATGCCTGTGACTTTTCTGCAAAATGATTTTACGTTGTTTCTTGCATGGTCTGCGACACTTCCAAAGTGCTTTTAGAGGACATTTTAAGTGTGAATCTGGCAATGTTTTATTAAATTGATTGTACGTATCACTGCAGTTCACATGAATAAAATGCATCAAATGAACTGTTCGGTGAGTGGCGTATAATTTGAACATGCACTAGCAAACCTGAGATTAAGTGCATTACCTGATGGAAGCATTCCAGTTTAAATGACTATTAGCCTGTTTATTGAGTGTTGTGACTCATACAGGGTTTTCTGTGGGTCTTTAAAAGTCTTAATTCACACTTTCAGGACTTAAATCAAAGCAAAAAGTCTTAAATTAATCAAGTTATAGCATTATATGTTGCATACAATGCAAAAATGAATATCTTACTTACTTTTCTAATACAAATATCTAAATATCCTTAAATTGAGATACATTTGCTGGAGATGCAAAATGGTTTATGCTAAAAAAGCAAAACAGTATCTGCCAATTAGCCAGCCTTATCGGCAGATATTTGTTTTTTGTAATAATCAATTAATTACAAATAATTATTTTTTGATTTTGATAAAAAAAAAAATTTTGATAAGTTCTGAGAAATAAGACTTATCTTTTAGTCTTCTTACCTTATGTCATTTTGTGTCTCCAGTAAATGTATCTTGATTTAAGAATCTTGATCCTGGACCACAAAATCAGTCTTAAGTAGCATGGGTATAGTTGTAACAATAGCCAAAACTGTATGGGTCAAAGTTATCGATTTTTCTTTTATGGCAAAATTCATTAGGATATTAATTAAACATCATGTTCTATTAAGATATTTAGTACATTTCCTACCGTAAATATATCAAAACTTGATTTTTGATTATTAATATGCATTGCTAAGAGCTTCATTTGGATGACTTTAATAAAGCTGATTTTCTCAATATTTTTTATATTTTTTTGCACCCTTAGATTCCAGTTTTTCAAATTGTTGTATCTTGGTCCTATTGTCCTATCCTAACAAACTATACATTAATGGCTTATTTATTCAGCTTTCAGCTGATCTCAATTTAAACTCTTATGATGGGTTTTGTGGTCCAGGGTCAATAAATTTTCTTTACTCAGTCTTAAAAGGGTCTTTAAAAAGTCTTACATTTTACCTGAGGGCTCTGCATCACAAGTTTAGTGCTTTACCAGGT